>NW_027311624.1:0-10000 GCF_047496795.1 Chiloscyllium punctatum
CTCGGCCGGGTTTGACCCGGCGGTTCTGCCGTCGGTCTCGCCTTCGAGAGGGGCGCCTCCCCCGTGTACAGGCCGATTTTCGTGCATTTCCAACGGTGGGAAGAGGTTCAAAAGGGGATGGGGGTGAATGTGACTGCTCAACCCGACTCTGAGGCTTCTAACCCGGGTAGCCCGGCCGGGTTTGACCCGGCGGTTCTGCCGTCGGTCTCGCCTTCGAGGGCGGAGCCTCCCCCGTGTACAGGCCGATTTTCGTGCATTTCAAACCGTGGGAAGCGGTCCAAAAGGGGATGGGAGTGAATGTGACTGCTCATACCGACCTTGGCGCTTCCGACCCGGGTAGCTCAGCCGGGTTTGACCCGGCGGTTCTGCCGACGGTCCTCGCCTTCGAGGGGGGAGCGTCCCCCGTGTTCAGGCCGAATTTTGTGCATTTCGAACCGTGGGAAGTTGCCCAAAAGTCGATGGGAGTGAATGTGACTGCTCAACCCGACTTTGGCGCTTCCGAGCCGGGTAGCTCAGCCGGGTTTGACCCGGCGGTTCTGCCGACGGTCTCGTCTTCGAGGCGGGTGCCTCCCCCGTGTACAGGCCGATTTTCATGCATTTCGTACCGTGGGAAGTGGTCCAAAAGGGAATAGGGGTGGACGTGACTGCTCATACCGACATTGAGACTTGTAAGCCGTGTAGCTCGGCCGGGTTTGATCCGGCGGGTCTGCCGACGGTCTCGTCTTCGAGGCGGGTGCCTCCCCCGTGTACAGGCCGATTTTCGTGCATTTCGAACCGTGGGAAGTGGTCCAAAAGGGGATGGGGGTGGACGTGACTGCTCAACCCGACTTTGAGGCTTCTAACCCGGGTAGCTCGGCCGGGTTTGACCCGTCGATTCTGCCGATGGTCTCGTTTTGGAGGGGGGAGCCTCCCCCGTGTTCAGTCCGATTTTCGTGCATTTCGAACCGTGGGAAGTGGCCCAAAAGGGGATGGGAGTGAATGTGACTGCTCATACCGACTTTGGCGCTTCCGAGCCTGGTAGCTCAGCCGGGTTTGATCCGGCGGTTCTGCCGACGGTCTCGTCTTCGAGGCGGCTCCCTCCCCCGTGTACAGGCCGATTTTCATGCATTTGCAACGGTGGGAAGTTGCCCAAAAGGGGATGGGAGTGAATGTGACTGCTCAACCCGACTTTGGCGCTTCCGAGCCTGGTAGCTCAGCCGGGTTTGAACCGGCGGTTCTGCCGACGGTCTCGTCTTCGAGGCGGCTCCCTCCCCCGTGTACAGGCCGATTTTCGTGCATTTCGAACCGTGGGAAGTGGTCCAAAAGGGAATGGGGGTGGACGTGACTGCTCAACCCGACTCTGAGGCTTCTAACCCGGGTAGCTCGGCCGGGTTTGATCCGGCGGTTCTGCCGACGGTCTCGTCTTCGAGGCCGGTGCCTCCCCCGTGTACAGGCCGATTTTCGTGCATTTCCAACGGTGGGAAGTGGTCCAAAAGGGAATGGGGGTGGACGTGTCTGCTCATACCGACTTTGAGACTTGTAAGCCGGGTAGCTCAGCCGGGTTTGTTCCGGCGGTTCTGCCGACGGTCTCGTCATCGAGGGGGGAGCCTCCCCCGTGTCCAGGCCGATTTTCATGCATTTCCAACCGTGGGAAGTGGTCCAAAAGGGAATGGGGGTGAATGTGACTGCTCATACCGACTTTGAGACTTTTAAGCCGGGTAGCTCAGCCGGGTTTGACCCGGCGGTTCTGCCGACGGTCTCGCCTTCGAGGGGGGAGCGTCCCCCGTGTTCAGGCCGAATTTTGTGCATTTCGAACCGTGGGAAGTTGCCCAAAAGTCGATGGGAGTGAATGTGACTGCTCAACCCGACTTTGAGACTTGTAAGCCGGGTAGCTCAGCCGGGTTTGACCCGGCGGTTCTGCCGACGGTCTCGTCTTCGAGGCGGGTGCCTCCCCCGTGTACAGGCCGATTTTCATGCATTTCGTACCGTGGGAAGCGGTCCAAAAGGGGATGGGAGTGAACGTGACTGCTCATACCGACTTTGGCGCTTCCGAGCCGGGTAGCTCAGCCGGGTTTGACCCGGCGGGTCTGCCGACGGTCTCGCCTTCGAGGGGGGAGCGTCCCCCGTGTTCAGGCCGAATCTTGTGCATTTCGAACCGTGGGAAGTTGCCCAAAAGTCGATGGGAGTGAATGTGACTGCTCAACCCGACTTTGAGACTTGTAAGCCGGGTAGCTCAGCCGGGTTTGACCCGGCGGTTCTGCCGACGGTCTCGTCTTCGAGGCCGGTGCCTCCCCCGTGTACAGGCCGATTTTCGTGCATTTCCAACGGTGGGAAGTGGTCCAAAAGGGAATGGGGGTGGACGTGTCTGCTCATACCGACTTTGAGACTTGTAAGCCGGGTAGCTCAGCCGGGTTTGTTCCGGCGGTTCTGCCGACGGTCTCGTCATCGAGGGGGGAGCCTCCCCCGTGTCCAGGCCGATTTTCATGCATTTCCAACCGTGGGAAGTGGTCCAAAAGGGAATGGGGGTGAATGTGACTGCTCATACCGACTTTGAGACTTTTAAGCCGGGTAGCTCGGCCGGGTTTGACCCGGCGGTTCTGCCGACGGTCTCGTCTTCGAGGCGGGTGCCTCCCCCGTGTACAGGCCGATTTTCGTGCATTTCGAACCGTGGGAAGTGGTCTAAAAGTCGATGGGAGTGAACGTGACTGCTCAACCCGACTTTGAGACTTGTAAGCCGGGTAGCTCAGCCAGGTTTGACCCGGCGGTTCTGCCGACGGTCTCGCCTTCGAGGGCGGACCCTCCCCCGTGTACAGGCCGGTTTTCGTGCATTTCGAACCGTGGGAAGTGATCCAAAAGGGAATGGGGGTGAACGTGACTGCCCAACCCGGCTTTGAGACTTGTAAGCCGGGTAGCTCAGCCGGGTTGGACCCGGCGGTTCTGCCGACGGTCTCGACTTCGAGGCGGGTGCCTCCCCCGTGTACAGGCCGATTTTCATGCATTTGCAACGGTGGGAAGTTGCCCAAAAGTCGATGGGAGTGAATGTGACTGCTCAACCCGACTTCGAGACTTGTAAGCCGGGTAGCTCAGCCGGGTTTGACCCGGCGGTTCTGCCGACGGTCTCGCCTTCGAGGGGGGAGCCTCCCCCGTGTACAGGCCGATTTTCGTGCATTTCCAACGGTGGGAACAGGTTCAAAAGGGGATGGGAGTGATTGTGACTGCTCAACCCGACTCTAGGGCTTCTAACCCGGGTAGCCCGGCCGGGTTTGACCCGGCGGTTCTGCCGACGGTCTCGTCTTCGAGGCGGGTGCCTCCCCCGTATACAGGCCGATTTTCATGCATTTCGAACCGTGGGAAGTGGTCCAAAAGGGAATGGGGGTGGACGTGTCTGCTCATACCGACTTTGAGACTTGTAAGCCGGGTAGCTCAGCCGGGTTTGATCCGGCGGTTCTGCCGACGGTCTCGCCTTCGAGGGGGGAGCCTCCCCCGTGTTCAGTCCGATTTCCATGCATTTCCAACCGTGGGAAGTTGCCCAAAAGGGGATGGGAGTGAATGTGACTGCTCAACCCGACTTTGGCGCTTCCGAGCCGGGTAGCTCAGCCGGGTTTGACCCGGCGGTTCTGCCGACGGTCTCGTCTTCGAGGCGGGTGCCTCCCCCGTATACAGGCCGATTTTCATGCATTTCGAACCGTGGGAAGTGGTCCAAAAGGGAATGGGGGTGGACGTGTCTGCTCATACCGACTTTGAGACTTGTAAGCCGGGTAGCTCAGCCGGGTTTGATCCGGCGGTTCTGCCGACGGTCTCGCCTTCGAGGGGGGAGCCTCCCCCGTGTTCAGTCCGATTTCCATGCATTTCCAACCGTGGGAAGTTGCCCAAAAGGGGATGGGAGTGAATGTGACTGCTCAACCCGACTTTGGCGCTTCCGAGCCGGGTAGCTCAGCCGGGTTTGACCCGGCGGTTCTGCCGACGGTCTCGTCTTCGAGGCGGGTGCCTCCCCCGTGTACAGGCCGATTTTCATGCATTTGGAACCGTGGGAAGTGGTCCAAAAGGGAATGGGGGTGGACGTGACTGCTCATACCGACTTTGAGACTTGTAAGCCGGGTAGCTCAGCCGGGTTTGACCCGGCGGTTCTGCCGACGGTCTCGCCTTCGAGGGGGGAGCCTCCCCCGTGTTCAGTCCGATTTTCGTGCATTTCCCACGGTGGGAAATGGTATCTTTCATTACGGGGACAAGGGTCTGAAGCGGTGAAGTCAGTAACCGGCATAGTTAAGGAAAGGGTTCGAATTTTCTCAACAGTACGAAAAAAGTGAGCAGGGAAGCTAGAGAAGGTGTCAGTGAGTCCCAAACGAGTGAACCGCAAAACTTAGGGAAATGCCCGAAAGCGTTTTAAAGGGTGAAATCGGGAACGAGGAAATGATCGGAAAGTGCCTGAAAGTGCTAAATGAGTAAACAGAAAAACGAAGAAAAATGTTTGAAAAGAAGAAGTGAGTAACCAGGAAAACTTAGAAAAATGTTCAAAACGAAGAAATCAGTAACCAGGAAAACTTAGAAAAATGATCAAAAAGAAGAAATGAGTAACCAGGAAAACTTAGAAAAATGTTTAAAAAGAAGAAATCAGTAACCAGGAAAACTTAGGAAAATGTTTAAAAAGAAGAAATCAGTAACCAGAAAAACTGCGAAAAATGTTTAAAAAGAAGAAATGAGTAACCAGAAAAACTTAGAAAAATGTTTAAAAAGAAGAAATCAGTAACCAGGAAAACTTAGAAAAATGTTTAAAAAGAAGAAATCAGTAACCAGGAAAACTTAGAAAAATGTTATAAAAGAAGAAGTGAGTAACCAGAAAAACTTAGAAAAATGTTTAAAAAGAAGAAATCAGTAACCAGAAAAACTGCGAAAAATGTTTAAAAAGAAGAAATCAGTAACCAGACAAACTGCGAAAAATGTTTAAAAAGAAGAAATCAGTAACCAGGAAAACTTAGAAAAATGTTTAAAAAGAAGAAGTGAGTAACCAGAAAAACTTAGAAAAATGTTTAAAAAGAAGAAATCAGTAACCAGAAAAACTTAGAAAAATGTTTAAAAAGAAGAAATCAGTAACCAGAAAAACTGCGAAAAATGTTTAAAAAGAAGAAATCAGTAACCAGAAAAACTTAGAAAAATGTTTAAAAAGAAGAAGTGAGTAACCAGAAAAACTTAGAAAAATGTTTAAAAAGAAGAAATCAGTAACCAGAAAAACGGCGAAAAATGTTTAAAAAGAAGAAATCAGTAACCAGACAAACTGCGAAAAATGTTTAAAAAGAAGAAATCAGTAACCAGAAAAACTTAGAAAAATGTTTAAAAAGAAGAAATCAGTAACCAGAAAAACTTAGAAAAATGTTTCAAAAGAAGAAGTGAGTAACCAGAAAAACTTAGAAAAATGTTTAAAAAGAAGAAGTGAGTAACCAGAAAAACTTAGAAAAATGTTTAAAAAGAAGAAATCAGTAACCAGAAAAACTTAGAAAAATGTTTAAAAAGAAGAAATCAGTAACCAGAAAAACTGCGAAAAATGTTTAAAAAGAAGAAATCAGTAACCAGACAAACTGCGAAAAATGTTTAAAAAGAAGAAATCAGTAACCAGGAAAACTTAGAAAAATGTTTAAAAAGAAGAAGTCAGTAACCAGAAAAACTTAGAAAAATGTTTAAAAAGAAGAAATCAGTAACCAGAAAAACTTAGAAAAATGTTTAAAAAGAAGAAATCAGTAACCAGAAAAACTGCGAAAAATGTTTAAAAAGAAGAAATCAGTAACCAGAAAAACTTAGAAAAATGTTTAAAAAGAAGAAGTGAGTAACCAGAAAAACTTAGAAAAATGTTTAAAAAGAAGAAATCAGTAACCAGAAAAACGGCGAAAAATGTTTAAAAAGAAGAAATCAGTAACCAGACAAACTGCGAAAAATGTTTAAAAAGAAGAAATCAGTAACCAGAAAAACTTAGAAAAATGTTTCAAAAGAAGAAGTGAGTAACCAGAAAAACTTAGAAAAATGTTTAAAAAGAAGAAGTGAGTAACCAGAAAAACTTAGAAAAATGTTTAAAAAGAAGAAATCAGTAACCAGAAAAACTTAGAAAAATGTTTAAAAAGAAGAAATCAGTAACCAGAAAAACTGCGAAAAATGTTTAAAAAGAAGAAATCAGTAACCAGACAAACTGCGAAAAATGTTTAAAAAGAAGAAATCAGTAACCAGGAAAACTTAGAAAAATGTTTAAAAAGAAGAAGTGAGTAACCAGAAAAACTTAGAAAAATGTTTAAAAAGAAGAAATCAGTAACCAGAAAAACTTAGAAAAATGTTTAAAAAGAAGAAATCAGTAACCAGAAAAACTGCGAAAAATGTTTAAAAAGAAGAAATCAGTAACCAGAAAAACTTAGAAAAATGTTTAAAAAGAAGAAGTGAGTAACCAGAAAAACTTAGAAAAATGTTTAAAAAGAAGAAATCAGTAACCAGAAAAACGGCGAAAAATGTTTAAAAAGAAGAAATCAGTAACCAGACAAACTGCGAAAAATGTTTAAAAAGAAGAAATCAGTAACCAGAAAAACTTAGAAAAATGTTTCAAAAGAAGAAGTGAGTAACCAGAAAAACTTAGAAAAATGTTTAAAAAGAAGAAGTGAGTAACCAGAAAAACTTAGAAAAATGTTTAAAAAGAAGAAATCAGTAACCAGAAAAACTTAGAAAAATGTTTAAAAAGAAGAAATCAGTAACCAGAAAAACTTAGAAAAATGTTTAAAAAGAAGAAATCAGTAACCAGAAAAACTGCGAAAAATGTTTAAAAAGAAGAAATCAGTAACCAGACAAACTGCGAAAAATGTTTAAAAAGAAGAAATCAGTAACCAGGAAAACTTAGAAAAATGTTTAAAAAGAAGAAGTGAGTAACCAGAAAAACTTAGAAAAATGTTTAAAAAGAAGAAATCAGTAACCAGAAAAACTTAGAAAAATGTTTAAAAAGAAGAAATCAGTAACCAGAAAAACTGCGAAAAATGTTTAAAAAGAAGAAATCAGTAACCAGAAAAACTTAGAAAAATGTTTAAAAAGAAGAAGTGAGTAACCAGAAAAACTTAGAAAAATGTTTAAAAAGAAGAAATCAGTAACCAGAAAAACGGCGAAAAATGTTTAAAAAGAAGAAATCAGTAACCAGACAAACTGCGAAAAATGTTTAAAAAGAAGAAATCAGTAACCAGAAAAACTTAGAAAAATGTTTAAAAAGAAGAAATCAGTAACCAGAAAAACTTAGAAAAATGTTTCAAAAGAAGAAGTGAGTAACCAGAAAAACTTAGAAAAATGTTTAAAAAGAAGAAGTGAGTAACCAGAAAAACTTAGAAAAATGTTTAAAAAGAAGAAATCAGTAACCAGAAAAACTTAGAAAAATGTTTAAAAAGAAGAAATCAGTAACCAGAAAAACTTAGAAAAATGTTTAAAAAGAAGAAATCAGTAACCAGGAAAACTTAGAAAAATGTTTAAAAAGAAGAAATCAGTAACCAGAAAAACTGCGAAAAATGTTTAAAAAGAAGAAATGAGTAACCAGGAAAACTTAGAAAAATGTTTAAAAAGAAGAAGTGAGTAACCAGAAAAACTTAGAAAAATGTTTAAAAAGAAGAAATCAGTAACCAGACAAACTTAGAAAAATGTTTAAAAAGAAGAAATCATTAACCAGACAAACTGCGAAAAATGTTTAAAAAGAAGAAATCAGTAACCAGAAAAACTTAGAAAAATGTTTAAAAAGAAGAAATCAGTAACCAGAAAAACTTAGAAAAATGTTTAAAAAGAAGAAATCAGTAACCAGGAAAACTTAGAAAAATGTTTAAAAAGAAGAAGTGAGTAACCAGAAAAACTTAGAAAAATGTTTAAAAAGAAGAAATCAGTAACCAGAAAAACGGCGAAAAATGTTTAAAAAGAAGAAATCAGTAACCAGACAAACTGCGAAAAATGTTTAAAAAGAAGAAGTCAGTAACCAGAAAAACTTAGAAAAATGTTTAAAAAGAAGAAATGAGTAACCAGAAAAACTTAGAAAAATGTTTAAAAAGAAGAAATCAGTAACCAGAAAAACTTAGAAAAATGTTTAAAAAGAAGAAGTGAGTAACCAGGAAAACTTAGAAAAATGTTTAAAAAGAAGAAATGAGTAACCAGAAAAACTTAGAAAAATGTTTAAAAAGAAGAAATCAGTAACCAGAAAAACTTAGAAAAATGTTTAAAAAGAAGAAATGAGTAACCAGAAAAACTTAGAAAAATGTTTAAAAAGAAGAAATCAGTAACCAGAAAAACGGCGAAAAATGTTTAAAAAGAAGAAATCAGTAACCAGAAAAACGGCGAAAAATGTTTAAAAAGAAGAAATCAGTAACCAGAAAAACTTAGAAAAATGTTTAAAAAGAAGAAGTGAGTAACCAGAAAAACTTAGAAAAATGTTTAAAAAGAAGAAATGAGTAACCAGAAAAACTTAGAAAAATGTTTAAAAAGAAGAAATCAGTAACCAGAAAAACTTAGAAAAATGTTTAAAAAGAAGAAATGAGTAACCAGAAAAACGGCGAAAAATGTTTAAAAAGAAGAAATCAGTAACCAGAAAAACGGCGAAAAATGTTTAAAAAGAAGAAATCAGTAACCAGACAAACTGCGAAAAATGTTTAAAAAGAAGAAATCAGTAACCAGAAAAACTTAGAAAAATGTTTAAAAAGAAGAAATCAGTAACCAGGAAAACTTGGAAAAAAACACTTAGAAAAATTTTCAGCAAAGTGTGAAAAATATTCTAAGTGTCAGCGGAGGAAAATGCTGCAGCATCGGGAAAGATTCGCAAACTTACACCGAACATGTGCTCCGAAGTGCCGGAGGAATTGGGTGAATTGAGCCCGGCAAATGGCCAGCTGTCGTTTTGTGCCTGCAGCCCGAAAACTTTAACTTTGTCTGTCGCGGAAGTCCGGACCGAGAAAAATCCAAACGGTTTTGACCGGACCGAGTTCCAGACCGATGCAGTCAAATTTGGAATTCAGACCCATTCAGTGCCACTTGTAGTTTTTCCGCAGTGAGGTTGGCGGGGTACCCGGAGATATATGGGAACACGATTTTTAGAACAAAATGGCGGCGCGGGACCGTTCTGAAAGGCATCCGAAAAACGGTTCCACGGGCATAGCACTTTAATGACAGGTATGAGTGCATGCCGGAGAGCTCTTGGAAGTCGAATTTTTGACACTTTGTCAATTTTTTGACAGATTTGACAAACTCTTTCTGTCTGTTCTAAGAGTCAGTCAGAGACTTGTGCGGCGGTCTTTTGACACTATTGGAGGGCGGGCAAACCCCACGTTGACTCCGGCCGTCCCTCCACAGGCGCTCGTGTCCAAAATGAAGGCGAGAGACGCGAGTGGCCTGGTTCCCTTGGGTGTTGCCAAGAAGGCTGCGGGCTGACCGTTGCCTGAGCACTCCCTAAAGCCTCTTGTGATGAGAGCAGACCTCGCCTGCCGCACGACCGGCTCTGGGAGTCGTTGGGCCGCTATTTGTGAATAGTCTGGTCCTCCTCTGCCACCCGGACAAGCGCGATGGCTCTGCCGCCCTGCGGTGCTCGTCACCCAGGTTTGGGGAACACGATACTCGTAACAAAAATAAAAGGCGGCTCGGGACCTGCAGGCGAAAGGGGTCCCGTGGTGCTAAGCACGTCGACTTCGGGTCTCGGTGCAAGCCGGAGAGCTCACGGAAGTCTAAAGTTTTCGGCACGTGGTCGAATCTTTTCAAAGGCTTACCCGGCTCTTTCCGTCCATTCTGAGAGTAAGTCAGAGGCCGGTGCGGAGGTCTCTTGACAATCGGAGGGGGTGGTGGCCCTCCGCAGGCGCTCGTGTCGAAAATGAAGGCGAGAGACGCGAGTGGCCTGGTTCCCCTGGGTGTTGCCAGGAAGGCTGCGGGCTGACCCTTGCCTGAGCACTCCCTAAAGCCTCTTGTGATGAGAGCAGACCTCGCGCGCCGCACGACCGGCTCTGGGAGTCGTTGGGCCGCTATCTGTGAATAGTCTGGTCCTCCT
>NW_027311624.1:17500-20000 GCF_047496795.1 Chiloscyllium punctatum
TACATCGTTGCTATCTAGTCACGCTCCCTTCAAACCCGACGGGGTACCTATTCCCCTCACCCGTCTGTGCGTATACAGCCTCTTTGCACTTGCGGGATGGGGGTGGTGGTTTAAAGACTCTCGAGTTGCCGCCCGTCGGTCTCCGAGCTCCGTGCAGTAGTGATCCCCAGCGAACTGCCAGCAGGGCGAACGAGCGATCCCGCTCTCGGTCGGGGCGCCTGGCGTCGATCGGTGGTCGGTGGCTTGCGGGCAAGCTGCGCTGTGAGTGTGGGAACGAGTATGACGAGCCGTTGCCGCGACTCCCAGTCCACCTCGGCGGTGGCTGGGCCGGGCGGGCGTCTGCTCGGGCGAGTGCCGCCCCCGCCTCCTCGCAGGAAGTCCGCTCGCCGACACGCCGCCACGTGCACGCGTCAGTGACGCTGCCGAACCGATGGCCGGTGCCCGTTCCCGCCTCTGCTTTTCCTAGGGCAAAGCTGCTGCACGCCTCGTGATACTAGGCGGGCGACATGGTGGCGGTGATCCTGCCTCCGTCGCTGCGGTGCGTTGGGGCACGCATCGCCTCTTGGGCGCCCTGTCCTCCTCCCCCCAATAGACGTATGTTTCTGCGGGCCGCACCAGGATGGTGCTCCCCATCGCTTCACGCCACCCTGCTCCGCCCGCACGCCGGCGTGCAGGTGGCTGTAGCTCAAGGTGGGGAGCGTATGTGCGGTCCGGGTCGCTTTCCTCTGGCGAGGGAGAGACCTAAAACAAACTCAGACAACTCTTGACGGTGGATCACTCGGCTCGTGCGTCGATGACGAACGCAGCTAGCTGCGAGAATTAATGTGAATTGCAGGACACATTGATCATCGACACTTTGAACGCACTTTGCGGCCCCGGGTTCTTCCCGGGGCCACGCCTGTCTGAGGGTCGTTTGGCAATCAATCGCACTCGCCTTGGCTGGCGAGAGCGCGGCTGGGGTGTCGCAGAGGACCCGTCCTCTTTGTCCCCCTAAGTTCAGACTCCGGAGCCCTCCGGCGTCGGAGCGCTTGGCCTTTCCCCCCCACCCTGCACATTCCGTTCGTCAGGCTCGACGCCATCCCCCCGCCGGGGAGCGCGGCCTGGCGTCCGTCTGTGTCGTGGCAGTGGGGCCAGCACGGCTGTCACCGGTCCCAGAATGGCTGTCGGTGGTTCACACTGTGTGTGTGTGCCAACCCTCCTGGTCTCTGGGACACGGAGCTGCCACGAAGTGTTGAGCCTCCAGTGGGGGGTCTGCCTAAGCTCTGCACGTCCGCATTGGGTCCGTCTCTCGGTTGGCTGGCAGTGGAAAGAGTGAAGGGAGCCGCGGAGGTCCGGTGCTGGTGCGCCGCCGGCCTGACCGTGGAGCTCGCCGGTTTGACACGCTGACCCGACTCGATGGTTGATCGATTGAGAGTGCTGGGAGCTGCAGGCCGCCCGCTGCTGCAGCCGCCCGTCTCGTGGTTCGTCCTCGGCCTTAAGTGGCCGGCGGGGCGTCTGATCCTGTCTCCCCTGCTGGCGCCGAGTGCCTGGCCGAGGGAGGAGGTTTTCGTCGAACGCTGTGACTTGGACGGTCGCACGCGCGTGGATCGCTGGCTCTTGGCTCTCCCGTTCAGTCCGCACGTTTTCCGCTCCGTCCTGCCACCGGTCTCGGGAGGTACGGAGGGGTTGGCGGGCGTGGTGTGTGCTCCGTCACCGTGCAGGCACACCTACCACGCCGTCGGCCGACCCCCGCACGGTCCTCCTGGCCATCGGGAGGACGGCGGAACGTCGGGCTGTCGGGGGCCAAGTCGCCAGAAGGCCACCGCTGTGTCTTCCGTACCCTGTCACCGTCGGCGTGCCTTCCTCAACTCGTCCGACTCGGGGCCGCTGGGTTCAGGAGCGGCGTCGCCCGCCGGCCCCACTGAAGGCCGTGCCGTTCCGCGGCTGGCGATCGATGTGCGTGGCGTGCCTGCGCGACCGTTCGCCACTTGAGCCTCGGCACTCCTCTCTCCCTCTCTCTGACCGTCGGGCAGTCTCTGTCTGCTGGTGCCTCGCACGTCCCGGGCGGCGGGTCGTCACCCCCGCGACCGGGCCTCCGGCAAGGCAGGAATCAGGCTGACCCTTCCGCTCGAGTAAGCAGCCGGCACTTCCGAGTTTCGCCTCCCGCCGTGGACGGGGGAGGGTCTCCGGTCCCGTGGAATTGCGCCGAGCACGTCCCCGCGCGTGGACGCGGCGGCGCTGGAGGCGGCAGGGGCGGCCACTCGTCGACACCATCGCTGGCCAAGGGTGGTGAGCGACGTGCGGGTGGCTGGCTCTCTGACCGTCGCGGCGTCGGCCAAACTCCCGTCCGCGGTGAGACGTTGCCGGCCCACTAAGAGGTGGTGCGGGGGATTCGCACGCTGGCGGTGCGGCCTGGCCATCCTCTGACTCTGGGTACGACCTCAGATCAGACGCGACAACCCGCTGAATTTAAGCATATTACTAAGCGGTGGAAAAGAAACTAACAAGGATTCCCTTAGTA
>NW_027311625.1:0-22098 GCF_047496795.1 Chiloscyllium punctatum
GGCCTGGGGACCAAGAAATATGATTTCCTAAAAGTTGAATTTTGCCAAACAGAAAATGACACATATTTTGTCCATCTCACTGCATTTTGTTGCTTCACTCAGCCTGTATCCAAGCTGAAAAATTACTTTTAATCGTAAACGATCTTATTCTGCAGATTAATCATTTTTGCAGAGCTATTCAATGCCTTCTGGAAGTCCAAATATATCATCTTTAGGAGCACAATGATCCAAATCAGTTTGATTCTGATGGTTTGTGGTTTGACTTTTCAAATTTCTTGTCATTAATTCCTGAATAATCAACTTTAACAATATTTCTTAAATTTCAACATTTTCTGACTTCTCTATATTCCATCGTGAAGGTGATAATTCTAAATTGTTACCTCTCTATAATCTTTTTGTTCGATCCAATCCTGCATAATTGACACATGGCATGAAATGACCTGCTCTGATTGCTCTGTAAGAGGTCGGAGTCGCTGAATGGACTCATTCTCTTCCTTGTGCACAAAATCGATGGGCTGATGTCTTTCTGTTGTTCTACATCACCAACTCGATGGTCTGCCTTTCCTCCTCCTGTTGACGCGTAAGAGCCGTAAAGGCTTATGCAATCTTCCTGTTGATGTGTCACAGTTTGAGGGGCTGAAAAAACTTCTCATATTCCTCCATCACAGGCTGAAGATCCTGAACGGTCTCTCCTGCATCCCTGATATAGGACTGAGGGAATCATTGGCCTTCTTCCGTTCCCATACACCAGACACGTGAGGTAAACTTCTTCCTCCTTTCCCATAAGAAATCTTATAGTTTGCATCCTTCTCCAATTCCCGCGCAACAGGCTCGATGGGACTGAATGTCCTCCTGGTATCCCAGTGGACCAATCTCCAGTACGTTTTCCAGTTCCTATGTTACAGACGTAAGGAGGCTGAATAGATTGATCCTATTGCTGCATAACAGGGTACTGGTGCTGCATGCCTACTCTGGGCCCAGTGTTATCGACTCGAGGAGCTGACTGGCCTCCTCCCGTAACTGTATATCAAGCACCAGGTGCTGAATAACCTCTTCCTGTTCTGGTGTAAAAGGGTCAATGTCTTTCGAGACACTACCTCCTAACAGATGACAGAAGGTGCTGAACTCTGAATGTCCGTACTCTGAAGCACTCTCGTCTCCATGTCTGACTTACAGAGACGGACCATTAATATAGTCTTTTTTCTGTATAAAGTCCTGAAGCTGAAAGTAGCAAAAGAGGTCCCTCCCAGATACCTCATATTCCTGCGTCAGCTGCTCAAAATTCATCATGACCTCCCCGTCAAATAATTCTCCCAAACAGGAAACTCATCTGTACTCCTAGAGCCTCAAGCCAGAATCCATAAATCCCAGCTGGAATCCTACCAATCCTACAATGGGAGTGAAAGCCGAAGTTTTTGTTTTGTAAAGTGCCCTCAACTTGTCCCATATTTCTCTATGCTTTCACTGTGTTAAGTACAATCGGTTTCTGAAATTCTCCATAACAGTCCTCATCTTGTCCATGACCAACAGATTAATGAGGGGACAATTAGCCTAGAAGGCCTCGACATCCTGCCAAATTGACCATGGGTCCTGACAAGTCCAATCAGCCACATCGGAAAGCAAGGAACTTGGTTGGTATTTCTTAAACTATGGAAAATCGACACGCCCCCATTCACTGTGGAAGCTGAAATTTGTCCAGCTTAAGAGGAGGCCATCTGTGACGCAAGATGAAAGATCAAAGCCAACTGTTAAGCCTCCCGTAGCGCCTGCCTGGGCAGCGTCAAAGGGAGCATTGGCATGGGGTATCATAAACAAGGAAGGACATTCATTTTAACCAGATCTAACTCAAACAGGACATTGGAAGATTCTGTCTTATATTCTCTAGCAACTGCGCGAAGTTAGCTTTATATAATTGATCGAAGGCTTGGATAATAAAAATACCTAAACCTCCTTGTGACCAATATGGACTGACAGAAGTTAGAAGCTTTATTTAGAAATTCCTCTGGACTGTGAGCCCTTTTGACTGGGGCGACATACCGTATGAACACTATACTGATACTGGCGGTTAGCCCAGAGTATTTATTTCCAATAATATCACAGAATTTACTGACAGCTAAACAGAACCCATTAGGCCAATAAATTGTTTCCATGCAGAAAGCAGAGTTTTTTAAATAGACTGTGCTAAGAGCAGCAGGAAATGATGCCCCCCACCCCCCACCCCGCTCCTGCTCGACTGTGTGATAGACTGGGCCAGAGAATCACAGTGAGGGGGATCACTGACAGAGGGCAATCAGCATCTCAGCTGTGGGTGAAATAATGATTGATAAAGTTTGCACACCACTTACCTGGTTTTGTAATCCACATTTCAGTTTGTATAACACAGTATCAGGAGTGCATTTTATCAACCTTATCTCTGTACTTTGCATTTATTGGTATGTGCAGAAAATCATTTTGTTTCTGGATTTTATATCGTATGACTGCATTTCATTAATATTGTCTCTGCTAATTCCTCATTGTAAATGTATCCTGGAATCTGTTCCTCGTGTGAATTCTAAAGTGAAACGTTCCAATACTGGTGACTGGAGAACATCACTGCTCCTCCACCTGGTCTAAGCCTCCATGTCACCCAGTCCTCTCCATCTTCTGTCTTTCCCCAATGTCATAATCACAACGTAATTGAAGTCCATGAAATGACACTTCATCACAGTTCGTTAACATGGAAACCATCAACAACATGACCCAAACCTGCCCTGTCTCATTCTGGAATACCAATCGGAATTGTGTTTGTCACGTACAATTCTCTGTTAACATATCCATGCCATTTCTTTGTTATAACCGAGGTTTTCTTAGGCGCATTTTGCCACCAGATCATGGACAAAAGATGTTCTCTCAATGTTTTACAGATATTGCAATGACTGGTCTGCAGTTACAGGATTTATTTATCTATTTATGAGCAGAGAAGCATGTTTATGTTCCGTTAAATCTCTGGCATTACTTCCATATCCAAGGCAAACTGAATGATTACACACAATCAATCTGCCATCTTCAACATTGCTCCCTTCAGTCACACTCACATATCACACCCAGAATGCAGAAAGGTTCAAAGTTATTTTAAACTTTAATAAAACAGTATTGAAGTCTAATCGGTTAACTGGAGCTATTTGTTCAGCGATTGTGATGATGTCAGTCTCCATGGATCCTAAGCATCCCTAGAGAGTTTCTCTCTTATATCAATAAGGGATTGTGTACAGTGTGTTACCCCATTGTATGAGCGGGAGCATCATCCACACCAGTAACAGGGATCAGCAGCTCCAGAGAGAGGTGGAGGATAGATCAGTCTGTTAGAACATTACACTGGAATGTTCTAACAATGGACAGGAGTTTATCCAATGGTCTTTACTAGCTTTCCCACCCTTGGATATCATTAGCATATCGGATTCAAGATGTACTGCTGGTTATTCAAGCTGTTTACTATCCTATTCTTGCTATAGTTTGTGTTCCTGGTAAGTCACTCAGTCTGTCGATTGAACTGAATTGATGCTGATGACATGTAAATTTTGGAAAGGTGCAAGTCAACTTTTTCAGTTCCAACCAAAGATTTCATTCCTTAGAAATAATAACTAGCAAATTATTATTTACAAATTACTCCCCAATATGCGGGGATGAATCACACTGTTCTCAACCATCTTGATTCATTTTCTCCTGCAAAGTTTACATCTCCATGTCCTCCCCACATGCCAATCCTGTACAGAACAAACATTAAGACGCCCCAGTCTTCTCCTCAGCCTCAGTGCAACTCCGGAATAAACCATTGTTTGCGCCTTTGTTAATTCTGGATACATGTTTCAAGTCCCTTCTTACCACTTGTCCATTGCTAAATAATTGAACTTGAGATGTTTAACTTGTTCTCTGTACAGAATCTGAAAGATGGGAAGATGGTGTATGGTGGTCACGTCATTGGCTCGTAATCTAGATCCACGGAATAATCATCTGTTGATATCGGCTTGCCTGATGCCCATTAGAGAAGGCAGTGGGCATACTTCCCTGGTCAGGTCTCTGTTTAACTGCAAATTTACAGCAGTTTGTTTTACTATTTACTGTCCTGTGGAACAGTTGAACCAGCCACGCAGTTCAAGATCGGTATAACATGCTGGCCTGACCAGGGCTGCATACATCCTGTGAGGGAAGAACAAAAGTGAAGGCAGCTCCCTTCCTTTGGCTATTTCCCATAATCCGACACCTGATTTCCATTCAAGTAGGTGAGCATTCACTGTTTTAGGTGAATTCTTTGTGATTGGGTCTCGCCCCGAGAGTGATGTCTATCTCGAGAGGCACCTCTGGTGCTGGCTTTATTGATGCTGACCTACAGATGTAAAGATGTTTTACATTCTACATCAGTGGCAATGGATTGTAAATTAATGGTTTCCTTTGTCACATGAAGGAAATGGAGCCAGCGAGGTGAGGTAAATGAATTATTGCGATCAAACCTGAGAGTGTAGTTGAGGCAGTATTTGGGGCATTGTAGACAGATTTTCTCTCCTTTTTAGGAGTGATCTCCTAACCACAGAGAGAGTGAAGAGGAGTTCCACCAGATTAATCCCTGGGACAATGGCTTCATGAGGAGTGAGTAAAGTTTGATCTGGAGTGCCCTCAGAAAATAAGAGGTGATTGCATTGAACACTGAGCGGGATGGCAATCACTAATTATATTCTAAACAGACAATGAGAAGGTGTTAAATTGCATGTCTGCTCTTTCACTCAGAATGCATGATTCTGGATCGTTTAAGTGCGTCTGAGGACGTTACGCCCACCCACCTCAACATCCACTCCCCACGGTGATTGAGAGAGACAGAGAGGTCCAGGTTTTGAATAAACTCTCCCCACATTAATACAGTGCAGTTGGTGTGTGATCCTGCACTGAATGTCATATTATCCACCACCCCGACAGCAGCCACAATACCTTCATTATAAAACCGTTATGTATTACCACCAGCTTCTGACATTCATGAAGAACATGAATCTATCTTCTCAGCGATGCAAGTGTCTCCTTAAGGTTTAGAATATTAGTCTATAAGACACAGGAGCAGACACTAGGCTAGTTAGCCTGTCGAGTTTGCCCATCATTCAATCATCGCTGATTGGTTTCCCAAATCCATTCTCCAGCCTTGTCCTCGTAATTCTTCATCCCTGTATAATCAAGAACCTATCTAAATCTGTCTCAAATGTACTTAATGACCTGGCCCCCACTGCCTTCTGTGGCAATACATTTTAAAGATTCGACATTCTCTGGGTAAAGATATTTCTCCTTATCACTCTTCTAAAAGGTGTTCCCTTTCATCTGAGTCTCTGCTCTCGAGCTCTCGTCCAATGGAAACATCTTACCAACATCAACTCTGTCCAGTTATTACAGTACACTGTGCTTCCATATCATTCCCTCTCATCCTTCTAAACTTTACCGAGGATAGACCCAGAGCCCACAAACATTCCTCATGCGATAATCTTTTCATTCCTATGACCATTCTCGTGAAAATATTCTGCTCCAGCTCCAGGACCACTACGTCTGTCCTGAGATATGGGCCTCAAAGTTTCGCACAATACTCCAAATGTAGTCTGACCAGAGACATGTACAACCTGTTTTATATTCAATTCCTCTAATAATAAATGCCATCAATAATAAATGCCAATTGCCCTCCAGACTACATCCTCAACCTGCAAGCTTACCTTGAGAGAACCCTGCACTAGAACGCCCAAGTCCCTTTGCACTTCAGATTTATGAATTTTCTCCTCATTTAAAAAAAAAAGACCATGCCTCTATTCTTCATGCCAAAGTACATGAACACACACTTTCCAACATTGGAATGCATCTGCTAATCTCCTTCTTCAGCCTCTCCACCTCCTCAATACGACCAGTCCATCTGCCTCTCTACGTATCGTCTGCAAACTTAGCCATAATACACTCAGTTCCATCATCTAGATTGTTATCGTAACAAATAAAGTGTTACGATTCCAACACTGAGACTTGTAGAAAACCACTTGTCACTGACTGCCACCCTGAGAAGGACTATTTTATCCCCACTCTCTGTTTCTGCCAGTCAGACAAGCTTCCATTTATGCTGCTACCTTACCTCTAACACCACGGAAACTTATCACACTCAGTCATCTCCTTTGTAACACCTTGTCAAAGGCCTTCTTGAAATCCAGGTCGATAACAGCCATTGGCTGTGCTTGGTCAAGCCTGCTCATTTCCTCTTCAAATAATTCCAACAGATTTGTCAGTCATGACCTTCCCTTGATGAAGTGATTTTGACCTATTTTACCAAACACTTCCAAGTATTCAGAAATCTTATTGTTCACAATGTATTCCAGGATCGTACCCACGACCGAATTTAAGCTATTAACTGTGGATATTTTTGTCTTTTTCCTCGTTCCCTTGTTACAATGGAGTGTCACGTTCGTGGGTTTCCGATGTTCTGGGATTGTTCCTTATTCTATTGATTCCCGAAAGATCACCACTATCCCTACACACCCTCTTCAGCTATCTTCCTTATATCTCTGGGATGTAGTCCATCCGGTCCAGGATAGTTAACCACCTCCAGGCCATTCAGTTTTTTCTAGCACGCTCTCCATTGTGGTGGCCAGCATACTCAGCTCTGGCCCCTCATTATCTTGAATGTTAAGGTATTACTCGTATCTTCCACCGTGAACTATGTTTTCAGTTCCTCGTCCTTTTCTTGTTCACCACTACTACCTCTCCAGTATCATTTTCCAGCAGTCCAATGTCCACTTTTGCCTCTCTTTTGTACTTTATATATTGAAAGAAGCTCTTACAGACTTCCTTTATATTAGTGGCTACCTTACCTCCATATTTAATAATCTCCATCCTTATCATAATTCTTTTGCTGTCTGTTTTGTCTTTGTAAGCTTCCCAATCCTCTGGTTTCCCACTGTCCCTCGCCACATTATATGCGTTCTCATTTATTTCTATGCTGTCCCTGCTTTCCCTAGTCAGCTGTGGTTGCCTCATCCTCCCTCTATCATGTCTCTTTTTCCTCAGGATAAATTTCTGGTGCATCCTGAATTACTCCAAAAATCTCCTGTCATTGCTGTTACCCTATCTTTCCTTCTGGGCCTGTGTCCCAGTTAATTCTACCCAGCTCCTCTCTCATGGCTCTGTACTTGCCTTTATTCAGCTGTCATACCATTACCTCTGATTCTAACTTCTCCACCTGAAATTGCAGAGTAAGTTCAATCATATTATGATCACTGCCAGTTGTTATTTCCTTCATCCAAAGCTCCCCTCGCCTGGTCTGCCTGCACAAGCTGCTACAAAAAGCCATCTCATAGACATTCCACAAATTCCTTTATCTGAAAACCATGATCAAACTGAATTCCCAGTCCACCTGCAAAATGAAATCCCACGTGATCTCTGTAACGATGCCTTTCCTACAGATCTTTCTATGCCCTGGTCTATCTTGCACCCCAGCACCTGACTACTGTTTGGCGGCCTGTACATAACTCCAACTGCATTTTTTCACTTTTTTGATTCCCCAATTCTACCGACACAGATTCTACAACATCTGATTTACTTCATTTCTTCTAATTGATTCAATTCCATTTCTTCCTAATAAGACAAATCTGTCTCTCTGCCCACCTGCCTATCATTTCGACAGGATGAATATCCTTGAATATTCAGCTCACAATCCTGATCCTCTTGCAGTGATGTCACTGTGATGCCCTCCACGTCATACCTGTCCATTTGTATCTGCGTTACAAGCTCATTTACATTATTCCTTCTACTGCTTGCATTCCAATATAACAGTTCAGTTCTGTATTTACCGTTCCTCTTCTCATTGTCATTTGCTTGTCCAGCCGTTGGTACCTACATGAACCCTGACCACTCCAACTTCTTCTGCACCCCAGATGATATATTCCAAACCCAAGCATCAGGTCGGCAGCAAAACCTTCAGGATTTTCAATCCTGGTCACAGAGAATATTATATATGCCTCTAAATATATTACCTGCAATTATTCAGAATTGGGCAGCACAGTGACACAGCAATGCTGCCTCCCAGTGATAGGGTTTTGGGTTCAATTCCATCCTCTGGACTCTGTCTGTGTGGACATTGTACATTCTTACCGCGTCTGCATTGGGAGCATTTACTCTTTCTCTTTCCACAGGATGTCTCTGTATTTGCTTCGGATTTCTACAATCTACAGTATTTTTATCCTTTATTTGATGGAGAAATGCTGAAAATGTGACAGATTTTTGTAAAAGCAGCCGTGGTTCGCGGATTCCCCTGGGTGTTTAGGAATCTTGCCCGGCCACTTGTCTGAGTGCAGTGTCCCTGGATACTCATTCCATCTCTTTCAGTCCCTCAGTCCATCGTCACTGCATGCAGCCTTTCCTTTGCCACCCCGGGACTCCCCACACCCCATTGCCTGGCACTGGATACTCCCTTCGCAGGACTGTGCACACAACGACATTGGGCACTTTCTCACCCTCTGGGGATGCGGGGTGAAGACCGGGCCTTTGAAAGGAACAGAATAACTACAATCCACTTTAATAACAAAGCAGAGTAAACAGGCTGAATGACATCGATCTGCTCTGACATTTTGTAGTCTTCTGTTTATCCTCGTCGATCTGCAAATAAATGGTCCATATGTCTACCTTATCAATCAGATTTGGTGGAGGTGATAGATATCAGGTCCTCTGGCCTTTGGACTGAGTCAGTGGGCTCTACCTTCCTGGTTAATGAAGTCACACTTCCGTTTTTATAATCACGTCTATCCACTTTAAAGAAAAGGCCTTGCTGGAGTTGTGCTGAAAGGATATTTGAATTTTGGAAACACTAGAATATGTCACTTGCGAGTGAGATTCGGAGTACGAAGGTAGAACAGCTAAATACACGGCCAAAGAGCTGGTAGCACTTCTGATACATTGATCATGGGGATTACCGACTCGGTAGGATTTACCCAAAGAGGACGGGATGGATCTGAACTGGCAGCAATCTCCGATATGTGGATCATTGGGATTCGCGGGTCGGTAGGACCTACACAAGAAGGACGGAATGGACCTGTACTGGCGACAATCTCCTGGCAGTCAGGTTTGCCCTTGTCACTCAGGAGGATTTAAACTGGCGGTGGGGAGTGGGAACCAGAGCAGTAGGTCCATAATACAGTGAATGAGGAGGAATTGGAGACTAAAACCAGTGCATCTAAGACCAACAACAAAGACGCAGAGGGCACTGAACACAATGGGACTGGCAACCTCAAGTGTTATTTTAGTTTAATCTGAGGACACTGGTATTGTAGGAATCTGGAGATTGAATGAGTACATATAACCCCAATGTATATATTACAGAGATTTCGTGAGAGAGGGACAAGAGAGCAATCAATGAAGTGAGTCCAGAAATATGCGGTTGCTGAATATGCGGTGAGTGGCTGGAGACAGTCGTTTGAAGTGAAATGATTATCCAGCACTCTATCGAAATCGGACCATGTGTAAAGCAATGTACTAATTGAAGTGACGAAGGACGAAACTGGAATTGTCTGTCTACAATGTTTTCTGCTTTACTGATAGTCTTTTGTAATCTCCTGTCACCGGAAAATAGCAGCAGACAATATTTCAGGGAATCTCAAACCAAATGTCAAGTCAGTGTGTGATGTGTTTGGCTGAAGTGTATTTATTTCAATGCAAGTATAATTATAGGGTATACAGATGAATTTAGAGGCTGAATGGGGCTACGATGGGATTACGATGTTGCAAACATTATAGGGACTTGGTTGAGAAAGAGACAGGACTGGCTGCTCAACTTTCCAGGGTTGTGTTGTTTTAGATGAGATAGAAGGGTATCTAAAAGAGGCGGAAGAGTTGCATTACGAATCAGGGAGGTTGTTACATCTGCACTTAGGACGTATTAGAGGGCGCTTCTACTGAGGCAACATGAAAAGAGCTCAAGATATGATGGATGCATGTGTTAGGATTGTACTGTAGTCCCTCCAACAGCCACTGAGAGATTGAGGAACAAATATGTCGGCCAATTATTGAAACGGATATTAAAAAGAGAGTTACCATAGTGAGTGACTTTAACGTCCCTAATATTGACTGAGAATCCCTTAGAAGGGATAGAATTTCGTAAGTGCATCCAAGAAAGTTACTTACAGCGGTATGGGGCTTGTCCAACCACAGGAGGGGCCATACTGGAACTTGTATTATAAAATGAGTCTATCCAGGTGACTGACCATTCAGTAGAAAATCATTTTGGAAACAGTGATCACAATGCCCACAGGTTTGACATAGCTACGATCATGGAATAAGTCAGGACCTTGTGGAAGTTAATACCTTGGTGGAAGGCAAATCCGCATCAGGAAGAAGCGAGGGTCTGCTAATTGGGAGTAGCTGCTATCAGACAAATCCACATTTTGCATGGTGGAACTGTTTATTAAATCCTGATTTCACTATCGTCTGGTGAATGTCCTCCCAACTGCTCGAATGTCAATCTAATTTGTTTGAACAGATATTTACAGGACACCGCATGTCAGATAACAGGAAGAGACAATGGATGATTGTGTACTCTGTCCTTCGCAGGACCAGCTTGTTTCTACAGGCACTTAAAGTCTTTATTGTGGGTCAGAGACCTTCAGAATTAATATGGCAAAGATGGAGGCAATTTATCCTATCCTACATCCACAGCGTCTCCAACTGCACTATCCGAAAGCAGAGAGAGTTAATGGAGATACAGAAAGAGAGAGAGAGAGACAGAGAGAGAGAGGATGAAACAGAAAGAAAGAATGTGAAGGGAGGTCAACACCGTAGATAGGAAGCATGGACTGCGTGGGAGAAATGGGTGTTAGAAGAGAGCGAAGCTGTGTCGATCAGGAGACACCACGAGGAAAATAGACAGAATATGGAAATTTTATTTAGACATTCCCCTGGACTGAAGGCCTTTGTCTGGTGCCATACACTGTGAGCACTGTGCTGATATTGGCTGTCATCCCAGATCATTTATCTCCAATAACATCACAGAGCTGGGTTGCTGATAATTAAACGGAATCCAATAGACCAATTGATTGGTTCCAGGGAGAAGGTGGATTAACTTAAATAGACCGGGTGAACAGCAGCAGGAACTGACAATCCCCCGAAATACAGTGTGTGGGACTGGACCAGAGAATCTCATTGAAGGGGAACACTGACAAAGGGGAAATCAATATCTCAGCTGTGTGCCGAATAATGATTGATAAGGTTTGTACAGCACCTCCATGGTTTTGGAATTCACATTTCAATTTATATAGCTCAAGGTCATGAGTGTATTTTAATAATCATATCTGTTTGTACTTTCCATATTTTGGAATGTATGACAAGTCATTTTGACCCTGCAGTTTGTGTTGCATAAGCATATTGCATTACTGGGGAAGAAGGGACCTGTCTGGTGGTATAGTCTTCATCTGAACAATTCTGGGACCAGAGTCCGAACAAATCACATGACTAGGGCTTCGGTCAGATCTTTCAACAAATGTTTGAGGTTTAGGTGGGGTTTCAGTTGTAGGGGAAATTAGAAAATTCGAATTCAAAGAGGAGGTAAGAGTGCAGAACGCAGGATAGTTTATTAAAATATCCAGCACAGGCACAAATAGGACAGAGTCTATTGAAAGTGTAAACAATCAAACTTCAAGCACACTGGACAGACAAATGAAATTGATCGGAGGCTCGGTTAATCCAGGACTGAGAGTGTTATAGCTGAATGTATGCCGCATACGAAATAAGGTAAATGAGCTTGTAGCGCAGATCGAAATTGGCAGAGACGTGCTGAAAGGGGATCAGGATTGACAATATTCAAGGGTATGCATCCTACGAAAAGATAGGTTGGTGGGGGGAGTAAGAATGAAAATAAATCAATCGTTAGAATCCTGGTCTCCTTGCTATCGGAAGAATGTTATGAAACTTGAAAGCATTCAGAAAATATTTACAAGGATTGGACTATTTGAGCTACATGGAGATGTTGAATAGGCTGGGGCTGTTTGCCCTGGATCGTCAGAGGCTGAGGTTGACCTTATAGCGGTTTAGAAAATCACAAGGGGCATGCATGAGATAAATAGACAAAGTATTTTCCCTGGGGTGGGGGAGAACGAGAGGGCATAGGTTTCGGTTGAGAAGGGAAAGATTTAAAAGGGACCAAAAGAGCAAGTTTTTTTCATGCACAGGGTGGTGTGTGTAAGGAAACAACTGTGGGAGGAAGTGGTGGACACTGGTCCCATTCCAATATTTAAAAGGCATCTGGATGGGTTGGTAAATAGGAGGGGTAGGAAGGATATAGGCAAATGGGACTAGATTAGGTTGGGTAATCTGGTCGGCATGGACGAGTTGAACCGAAGGATCTGTTTCCATGCTGTACATCTCTCTGACTGTACAACTTTCTGACTGTATTATATAAAGTAGGGTCAGATGGCACAGAATCAGTGTCGGTAGAATTAATTATCCACAAAGGTTGAATAAAGAAACATAAATGGTGTTATGTTCAGGATTCCAAAAATTATTCAGGAGCTGCGTCACAATATACACCAGGAGATAGGAAAGATTAGATTACTTCGGCCCAACAAGTCCACACCGCCCCGCCGAAGCGTAACCCACCCATACATCTACATTTACCCCTTACCTAACACTATGGGCAATTTAGCATAGTCAATTCACCGGGCTTGCACATCTTTGGACTGTGGGAGGTAACCGGAGCACCCGGAGGTAACCCACGTAGACATGGGGAGAACGTGCAAACACCACACAGTCAGTCGCCTGAGGCGGGAATTGAACCCGGGTCTCAGGCACTGTGAGGCAGCAGTGCTAACCACTGTGCCACCGTGCCGCCCACAAGTTGCATAGAAAAGGCAAAGTACAGTAGTCCTGGGAGATTTCAATACACGGGGGGACTGGGAAAATCAGGTTTATAGTGGTTCGCAAGAAAAATAATTTGTGGAGTATCTTCGATAGGGCTTTTTGGAGCAGCTTGTAGTGGAGCGCACTCAGGAATAGGCAATACTGGGTTTAGTGTTGTGTCAATGAGGCAGACTATTTAAGAGAACTTAAAGTGAAGGAACACGAAGGAAGCAGTAATCACAATATGATTGAATTTGTTCTGCAATTTGAGAGGGAGAAGATAGAATCACAGGTAATGGTATAGTTGGTTTCCTAGTAAGTCATTCTCTTTGTCTATTAAACCGGGCTGAACTGTGTTTCTGCTCATGTTAGGTAAATTGTGGGAAAGGGGAAATCAGTGTCTTCATTTCCAATCAAAAATTCCTTTCCTGATAAATTCTACAAAGCAAATTACTATTGATAAATTGCTCACTGATATGCAAGAAGGAACCAGACTGTTCTCAAACTCCATAATCCTTCTAGCCCTGCACAGATCTACATTTCCATATCCTCCCCACTCACCAATCCTGCCCAGTACCACTATTATGATGTCCCGCTCGAATCGTCAGCCTCAGTGCAACTGCTGAATAAACTTGTTTATTTGTGTCACTATTGAATCTGGATTCACTTGTTTCAAGTCCCTTCTAACCAAATGTCCATGACAAGTGAATTGTACTTGAGATGTTTAACCTGTTCTCTCCACAGAATCTGTCAGACAGGAAGATAGTGCGTGGTGCCAACTCATTGACTCTTCATGTAGAGGTACAGATAGTAATCTGTTGATGTCTCATGAAGCAAATTGATAGAATTTAAAAGAAACCATCATGATATGTAATAAACAGAAGCCTATCTGCTTGCGTCATGTCCTTTAGAGAAGTCAATGAGTTATCCTTCCTTGGTCAGGTCTCCGTGTAACTGCAAACCCACAGCAATGTGGTTTACTGTTTACTGTCCAATGGAACAGCTGAACCAGCCACTCAGTTCAAGATAGGGACAACATGCTGGTCTGACCAGGGCCTCATATTGCTACTGCTCATTTCCATCAGGTAGGCGACTATTCCTTATTTTAGGTGTAAGACATCTCATTGAATCTGTCCCCAAGACTGATGTCCATCTTGATCGGCTCCTCTGGTGCTGGTTTTATTGACACTGACATACAGATGTAAAGAAGATGTAAATTTCGCATCAGTGGCAATATATAGAGAATGATGCTTTTTACGCCATGAGAAAGAAATGGAGACGGTGAAGTGAGGGAAAGTAATTAATGTGATCATCCCTCAGAGTTTCGTTGAGGCAGTATTTGGGGAATTGTCCACAGATTTTCTCTCCTTTATAACGAATGATCTCCTTACCACAGAGAGAGTTCAAAGGAGTTCCACCAAACTAATCCCTGGGATGATGGTACCATGAGGAGTGAGTGAAGAAAAATCTGTCGCACTGTGGGAGAATAAAATGGGATTGCGTTGGAACTTCAGGGGGATGGACAATCACACATGATGTTCTAAACAGACACTGATACGGTGAGAGATCCACGGCCTCTTTTTTTTTTGCTAACTTTATGAAATTCTCGATACTTTTAGTACCTCTGAAAACATGCCCCCCAACCACCACCCACTCCCCACTACCCATATCAATGAGAGAGCAGAAAATCCAGACTTTGAATAAAAACTCCACATATTAATGCAGTGCATTTGTTGAGTGATCCTGCACTGAATGTCATGTTATTCATAATCCCAACATCAGCCACAATACCTTCAATTCAAAACAGTTAACTATTCCCACCAGCTTCTGATCCCCACGGAGAAGATTGGTCTGCCTTTTCAGAATTGGAAGATGTCTCCTTGAGACTTGACAGAAAACATCTCGCTTCCCTCCTCACTCCCAGCAAACCACGTTAAAGTAGCAATTGTTCCACAGACAATAGAGCCACGATAAACATTAAGATCTACTCCTGTGATTTGTCATGTTGGAGCATCAGTGACATCCTCCTGTTCCTCTATAAGCCTTTGCGAGGCTGAATGGCCTCTTCCAGGTCCCGTGGAACAGTTTCGAGACTGTTTTGGCTCCACCTGTTCCTAATTAACAGTTCGATGTGCTGAACAGACCCCTCCTCTTCCTATGTAACAGGCAGGAATATTGAATATATTGCCACACTTCCTGTTCAGTCGATTTGATGGGCTGAATGCTAGCTCATACTCATGTGTAACCAGCTTGAGATGCTGAATGAGCTCCTTTTTTTTAACTATGGAAATGTGCAATGTCTGACCCTACTATTGCATAAATTTTACCAATACTTTAACAGCACAAACTGCAATGCTGTCAGGGCCTTGCTGCACATGGACACAGACTGCTTCAGGAGATGAGGTGGGAAAATATTCTGAACATTGTGTGATCTTCAGTGAGCATCCCCATTTCTGATGTAATGATGGGGAAGGACATTTATGACGCAGCTGAAGATGTTTGTGTCGAGGAAGCTACCCTGAGGATCTCGTGTAGGGATGTCCCGGGACTGAAAGGATTGATGTCCACCACCATGAGCATCTTCCTCTGTGCGATGGCTGACCCCCAGTGGAGAGATTGTGGCTGATTCCTATTAAATTTAATTTAGTCAACTTTTCTTGATCCCATTCTGAGTCAACTCCTGCCTTGATATCAGGGTCTGTCACTCTTACATGAGCTGCTGTGTTCACTCTTTTGAATATACAAATAGGTTATTGTATTTGTTTGGGGCGTGTAACCTTCTCACAGAGGATAGTGAATGTCAGAAATTATCTGGTCAAGAGAGTTCGGGGAGCTATAACACTGAAAGTATTTACAGATGAGGTAGGTGGGTTTTCGACCTACCATGGAATTGAGGGATGTGAAAAATTGGGAAATAAAGCAGAGTTGATAACAACAGTTGATCATCCATAATCTTATACAATGGCACGGAAAGCCTGACCAACCGAATTACCATCCGATCCTGTTCCTTATGCTCTCATATTCTGTAATTGGCAAGTTAATGGTTGTAATTTTCCTGAACATTCCGTTATTGGATGTTACAGTTACAGAGAGCAAAGCATTTTATGAGTCATCTCAGGGTGAGGTGTGGGGACTGTATTCACAGTAAATCTGGATCTGCACCATGACCAACAAATGAAGCACAAGTTGCAGAGAGGAGACACTCTATTAATAGATCAGAGGCGTCTTTTGAGCCCAGCCTGGGTTTGAATTAACATTTTTCAACCCACGCCAAACGTTGTGTGAGAATTGTGAGGGAGAGAAGGAGATCCTGTATTACTGTGGACCAGGTATTTCGAGCAATTGGCCTCTGTCTACTCCTGTGAGGGACTGAATGGAATATAGGAACATCGGACTGAGGAGCAGGAGTGGGCCATTAGGCACTTTGTCTTTGCTCTGCCATGCACTAAGAGCGTAGCTGATCTGATTGTGGTCTCAGCAGTACTTCTTCTGCACGTGCACCATTTTCCTACATTCACTTGTCTATCAAATATTTAACAGACACAACTTTGAATAAATGTAAACATCCAGGCACCACAAACTTCTGGGGAAGGGAACTCCCACTTGAACAGCCCTTTTAGAATTTGTCATTCGTGGTCCAATCAATATTGTAGGGTCAGTGTTTCATTTTGCTGTCACACTGCTCCACTTTTTACAACAAATTTCAATGTTTAGTGATATGGCTAATGATAAAAATGTCAGGCTGGCTCATCTTCTAGACTAATGTGAAACACACACACACAGATCTTAAGACAAACAGAAAAATGAAAGCTTTCCAGAGTTTCATAATAGTAGAACTGATAAAAAATGGATAGATGACAGACTGTCCCAAATGTTATTCGGTCCTCTGAAGTCATTAGTTTAGATTCCTTACAGTGTGGAAATAGGCCCTTTAGCTCAACAAGTCCACACCGACCCTCCCAAGATTAACTGATCCAGTCCCATTTCCCTCTGGCTAATGCACCGACACTATGGGCAATTTAGCATGGCTAATTCACCTGACCTGCACATTTTTGGACCAGTGGGAATAAACCGGAGCACCTGAAGGAAATCCACACAGACAGGAGGAGAATACGCAAACTCCACACAGTCAGTCGCCCGAGGCTGCAATTAAACCTAGGACCCTGGTGCTGGGAGGTAGCAGTGCTAACCACTGAGCTGCTGTGCCGCCCATTCTGCTCAGGCAAGCTACTTGTGATGTGACGTCTCCCCAGAATAGTTGGATTTAGCTTAATTCCCTTTGCTTCAGATGGGAGAGAGATTCCAATGAACCTCTCATCAGGAATATTCCACGACTCATCAGGTAGAGGTGAGTCAGAGATTTACTGTTGCCAGTTGGAACAAAAAAAGATAGAGGGATCCGTTGGCTGCTGCTTCTCAGGCAGGGAACATTGTTCTCCCTCTCTGTGTTGAAACATGCAATCATATCAACTGAACACCAAACTGGGCCGTGTGCGCTCGTCGTGAACGATTTCGGGAATGGATCATAATGGACGATATGCAAATGCATCATTGCTGTTGTTAGCAATGTTAGCAGTGCTTTTCATTAGCAAAAGAGAAAAGTCCTGCTTTATAATTTGATGATTTGTTGGTATGCATGTGCTTAATTTTTAAAAATCGGCTGATGTTTTCATAATATCTGTGCTAAAATCAATGCATTTTATTCTTAAAATTTATTCCATAGTTTTTGTCTCCCTGAGAAGAGAAAATGTGCATCCCACTGATTTTTCTCAAAATTGTGTATGCTTCTAAAGGATTTCTCATCTAAGACCAAAATTGATAGTGTTTCAAAACAAAGGGCCTTCATTGCAGAAAAGTGTGAACAAAACATTGTTCATAAGCTTCAAGAACTTTTTTTAGGTTAAGGGATCAGAACTGCACATAATGTGCCAGATGTTGTCTTAACAACGCCCTGTACAGATGTAGACGCGAAAAATGTGATGCTGGAAAACCACAAAAGGTCAGGCACTCCCACCGAACAGGAGACTCGATGTTTCGGGCATATTCCTGATGAAAGACTTATACCCGTGACGCCAATTTTCCTGCTCCTCGGACGCTGCCTGATTGGCTGTGCTTTTCCAGCCTCACACTGTTCGACTCTGATCTCCAGCATCTGCACTCCTCACTTTTACCGGTACAGATGCAGTAAAACAGACCTGATTAAACCTGGTACCCTTTGCCAGAAGCACAATCATTCCACTTAGCTTCCAAATCACTTACAGCCAGTGCAGACTAACTACATCTGATTCGTGTAGCAGGATCATGCATACGGTCTGTATCTCAGAGTTCTGCAATCTCTCTCCACTTAAATTGTTTACCATTGTTTTATCCTTCCATCCAAAATAGACAACTCACATTATGCTATATCTGGTGAAGGTTTGCTCACTAATCTCCCTTTGCCTATATCACATTGATCACACACGACCTCCATTTGATGACACACTGGATGACCAGCTTGGTGTTTAAGCTAATTGGGCTTTGATATATTCAGACCCTTCCTCCAGATCTTTGGTCCAGGTACTGATTGTTGATGATCCCATAGTGATCTCTGAGGCACTTCACCAGTTCCAGCTTTGTAATGTGAAAATAAGCATTTATCGCTACTCTCTATTTCCTGTTAGCAATAGCTTCCTGTGTAACAGCTCAGATGTTTACATGGCGTCCTGTGCAGTAAAATGTACTCAATGAGCTAAAATGATTCGTTCTATTTTCCTCTGTAACTTATTAAATAGGCAGAATATACTCCTCCAGTCTCATGGTAACGATAATGACTGGCTAAATGAGATGGCCCCCTATCTATGTCACAGCTTCGAGGGGTGGATGGAGGGAACAACATATGGGGTAGGGGCAGGAGTATATCTCTGTAACAGCCTCGAGGGTGGATTGAGGAACAACACATGGGGTAGGGGCCGCAGTTGTCCATTCGGCGCCACCAGTCAGAATGCTCCTGACTGAGCCGATTGTGATTGACCATCCATCTCCTGTCTGTTCCCAATAAATATTGACTCTCCTGTCCAGCAAAGATCAGTCGAGCTCAGCCTTGAATATCTTCAAAAACCGAGTCTTCACTGCTCCCTGAGGATGAGAACCCTACCGATAGTACATCACTAAAATGAAAGGGGCGACCTTATTTCAATGTTGGACCTGTTATTTTAAACTGTGTTAACCTAACATGAAATCGCCACCTTTTTTGAAATACAAGGACATAATAATTAGGCATAGATATAACCATTCAGCCCACTAAACCTGTCCAATAGGACCACTGACCCTTTTCAATCAAATATGTATTAAACTCATTCCCTGCTCCTGTCCCAGGAAGAGAATAACTGATAGCATGACACCACACGAGCATTAAAAATGCAGAATTAGGACATTCGGCACATCGACTCTGAATGCCAGAGAGATTAGAGATTTCTCAACATCATTCTCCTGACTACTCTCCGTAACTCTTGACATGCTTATTCATCAAAAACCTATCCATCTCTGTCCTATAAGCACTAATGTCTGTGTCTCTGTAAGTCTGTATGTGCACTTGTGTGTGTTTGTTTTTGTATCTGTGTGTTTGTGTATTTATGTGCTGACATCGGTTCATCTGTGTATGAGCCTGTGCGTTTTACTTGTGCTTGTGTCTATTTGTGTGCAACTGTCTATGTCTCCGTATGCCACTACACGTGTGCGGTTCTGTCTCCGTGTATGCACGGTGTGTGACAGTATATTAGAGTGTTTACATATGTCTCTGAATATTTTTGTGTCTGTATCGCTCTGCAATGAGTTGTTTGTTGTTTTGGGAGGGAGAAAATTGTGAGAACAGACATAATGGCTAAAGTGCGAATTGCCCTTCACTGAACATTGTTTTTTTACTCAGTTGGAGGGACATGGATGTCGAGGTATCGCCATACGACACGTCCTGGTCCTCTCTGGCTCATACCAGGGTCCTCCCAACATGGTTGGGGGGTGGTGGTGGAGGCGGATCAGATATCGGGTGCTCCACCATCTGGCTTGGCCCTTTCTCTCCTATTACAGTCCGTTTCTGCGGGAATGGGAGAAAGGGGGGGAGGGAGTGGTGGTGGGAGTGTGTCTCCCTGCTGGTAATGCTGGTGTAGGTGGAGGGGGAAGAGGAATAGCGAGGTGTACGGAGGGAGTCAGCCCACAGTGTTGTATCCATGCAGTGTTATTAGTTGTTGTGGTTCTGTTCGCCGAGCTGGGAATTTGTCTTGCAAACGTTTCATCCCCTGTCTAGGTGACATCCTCAGTGCTTGGGAGCCTCCTGTGAAGCGCTTCTGTGCTGTTTTCTCCAGCATTTACAGTGGCCTGTCTCTGCCGCTTCCGGTTGTCAGTTCCAGCTGTCCGCTGTAGTGGCCGGTATATTGGGTCCAGGTCGATGTGTTTGTTGATAGAGTTTGTGGATGAGTGCCATGCCTCTAGGAATTCCCTGGCTGTTATCTATTTGGCTTGTCCTATAATAGTAGTGTTGTCCCAGTCGAATTCATGTTGCTTGTCGTCTTTGTGTAGCTACTAAGGTTAGCTGGTCGTGTCGTTTCGTGGCTAGTTGGTGTTCACAGCCAGGGAACAGCCAGGGAATTCCGAGAGGAATGGCACTCATCCACAGACTCTATCAACAAACACATCGACCTGGACCCAATATACCAGCCACTACAGTGGACAGCTGGAACTGACAACCGGAAGCGGCAGAGACAGGCCACTATAAATGCCGGAGAAAACAGCACAGAAGCGCTTCACAGGAGGCTCCCAAGCACTGAGGATGTCACCAAGACAGGGGACGAAACGTTTGCAAGACAAATTCCCAGCTCGGCGAACAGAACCACAACAACGAGCACCCGAGCTACAAATCTTCTCCCAGACTTTGAAAAGTGTTATTAGTGTTGGGAGTATAGTGGAGGGAGAGAGTGCGCGGGGTGGGGGGGGTGGGGTGGGGGATGGTAGGTGCTGAATTCAATAGTGAGAGTGTTAGTGCCTGAGCCTTATTTAGAGATAAAATATGAGCCTTGTTAGTGGGTAGGTGCTATAACAGGTCGTGAGTGTGAGGGCGCAGAGAGAGTACGGTGAAAGTTAACCTGGCAGAGTGGGTAGGATATTGATGCTTGTCATGTGATGCTGGTCATTTCTTCAGATCATGTCAGCGTCGAGGTGACCCTCCCAGAATGGCTTGTTCACGTCTATCCTAATAACTCCACAAACCCTGTCCCTCAGCTTCCACAGAATCAGTTTGGGTAGATCTTACAGATATGAAGGAGAAGCAAGCATTTGTGTATTATTTGCTCTCGGGCAAATTCTGTGCATTATATGCTCTGTAAATTAGAGATGCAAATATTGTATTATTCAATGATCTCAAATTGCATCTAAACTGCGTTAACTCAGTGACTGCCAATGTTGTGAAAAGTAAATTCCATAAGCGTATAACAGGTTGTTTGAAGAGTATGTTGTGACTCAAACAAGAGATCAGGTTATTTTGGATTTGGTGTTGTGTGGTCAGAAGGACTCATTAATAACCTTGCTCTGAGGACTAGAGCGTTTAATATACTGCATTTTACACGGCGCCTGCGTACAATCTCGAATGTTTGAACACGGAGTAGTAGATACGAAATGGTTGTTAGAATATTAGAATCATGGAGTCCTGCAGCTTGGATACAGGCCCTTTGGACCAAAGTGGTCCTTGCCGACCAAAATGTCCATCTATGCTAATTCCATTTCCCTGCCCTTGTCCCTTATTTTTCTAAATATTTCTTATCTGCGTATTTGTCTAAAAGCCTTTTGAATGTTGTTAATGTACGTGCCTCAATCAAACTGCTGTCTGCTAATTCCAAATGTCTACTAACCTCTGCGTAAAAAACTTGGCGCTCAGGATCATTTTTATTCTTTCAACTCTAACCTGATGTCCTCTAGTCTTTGATTCTCAAAACTGGGGAAAAGAATGAGTGCATTCACCTTATTGACGCATCTCATGATCTTATACATTTCTATACGATTTCCCCTCAGTTTCTTCCACGTAAAGGAAAATTCCACTCCAAACTCTCCCCACAACTCAGACCATTGAGTACTGACAACATCCTTGTAAATTTCGTCTGTCCTCTTTCCAATTTAATCACATCCATCCTATGGCAAGTGAACAAAACCGAACTCAATACTCCAAGTTCATGTCTCACCAGCGTCCTGTCCAACTGCAATATAACT
>NW_027311626.1:0-21979 GCF_047496795.1 Chiloscyllium punctatum
ACAGGGGAACGCTCCTCTACACTGTCCCCCCCCATCCCCGGGACAGGGACGGGGGTTAGATACAGGGGAACGCTCCCTCTACACTGTCCCCCCCCATCCCGGGACAGGGACAGGGGTTAGATACAGGGGAACGCTCCCTCTACACTGTCCCCCCCATCCCCGGGACAGGGTCAGGGACGGGGGTTAGATACAGGGGAACGCTCCCTCTACACTGTCCCCCCATCCCCGGGACAGGGACGGGGTTAGATACAGGGGAACGCTCCCTCTACACTGTCCCCCCCATCCCCGGGACAGGGACGGGGGTTAGATACAGGGGAACGCTCCCTCTACACTGTCCCCCCATCCCCGGGACAGGGACAGGGGTTAGATACAGGGGAACGCTCCCTCTACACTGTCCCCCCCCATCCCCGGGTCAGGGACGGGGGTTAGATACAGGGGAACGCTCCTCTACACTGTCCCCCCCATCCCCGGGACAGGGACAGGGCGGGGGTTAGATACAGGGGAACGCTCCCTCTACACTGTCCCCCCATCCCGGGTCAGGGACGGGGGTTAGATACAGGGGAACGCTCCCTCTACACTGTCCCCCCCATCCCCGGGACAGGGACGGGGGTTAGATACAGGGGAACGCTCCCTCTACACTGTCCCCCCATCCCCGGGACAGGGACGGGGGTTAGATACAGGGGAACGCTCCCTCTACACTGTCCCCCCCATCCCCGGGTCAGGGACGGGGGTTGATACAGGGGAACGCTCCCTCTACACTGTCCCCCCCATCCCGGGTCAGGGACGGGGGTTAGATACAGGGGAACGCTCCCTCTACACTGTCCCCCCCATCCCGGGTCAGGGACAGGGACGGGGGTTAGATACAGGGGAACGCTCCCTCTACACTGTCCCCCCCATCCCCGGGACAGGGACGGGGGTTAGATACAGGGGAACGCTCCCTCTACACTGTCCCCCCCATCCCCGGGACAGGGACGGGGGTTAGATACAGGGGAACGCTCCCTCTACACTGTCCCCCCATCCCCGGGTCAGGGACGGGGGTTAGATACAGGGGAACGCTCCCTCTACACTGTCCCCCCCATCCCCGGGACAGGGACGGGGGTTAGATACAGGGGAACGCTCCCTCTACACTGTCCCCCCCATCCCCGGGACAGGGACGGGGTTAGATACAGGGGAACGCTCCCTCTACACTGTCCCCCCCATCCCCGGGACAGGGACGGGGTTAGATACAGGGGAACGCTCCCTCTACACTGTCCCCCCCCATCCCCGGGTCAGGGACAGGGGTTAGATACAGGGGAACGCTCCTCTACACTGTCCCCCCCCATCCCCGGGTCAGGGACGGGGGTTAGATACAGGGGAACGCTCCCTCTACACTGTCCCCCCCATCCCCGGGACAGGGACGGGGGTTAGATACAGGGGGAACGCTCCCTCTACACTGTCCCCCCCCATCCCCGGGACAGGGACGGGGGTTAGATACAGGGGAACGCTCCCTCTACACTGTCCCCCCATCCCCGGACAGGGACAGGGACGGGGGTTAGATACAGGGGAACGCTCCCTCTACACTGTCCCCCCCATCCCCGGGACAGGGACGGGGGTTAGATACAGGGGAACGCTCCCTCTACACTGTCCCCCCCATCCCCGGGTCAGGGACGGGGGTTAGATACAGGGGAACGCTCCCTCTACACTGTCCCCCCATCCCCGGGACAGGGACAGGGACGGGGGTTAGATACAGGGGAACGCTCCCTCTACACTGTCCCCCCCCATCCCCGGGACAGGGACAGGGGTTAGATACAGGGGAACGCTCCCTCTACACTGTCCCCCCCATCCCCGGGACAGGGACAGGGACGGGGGTTAGATACAGGGGAACGCTCCCTCTACACTGTCCCCCCCATCCCCGGGTCAGGGACGGGGGTTAGATACAGGGGAACGCTCCCTCTACACTGTCCCCCCCATCCCCGGGTCAGGGACAGGGGTTAGATACAGGGGAACGCTCCCTCTACACTGTCCCCCCATCCCCGGGACAGGGACGGGGGTTAGATACAGGGGAACGCTCCCTCTACACTGTCCCCCCCATCCCCGGGACAGGGACGGGGGTTAGATACAGGGGAACGCTCCCTCTACACTGTCCCCCCCATCCCCGGGACAGGGACGGGGGTTAGATACAGGGGAACGCTCCCTCTACACTGTCCCCCCCATCCCCGGGTCAGGGACAGGACGGGGGTTAGATACAGGGGAACGCTCCCTCTACACTGTCCCCCCCATCCCCGGGACAGGGACAGGGACGGGGGTTAGATACAGGGGAACACTCCCTCTACACTGTCCCCCCCATCCCCGGGACAGGGACGGGGGTTAGATACAGGGGAACGCTCCCTCTACACTGTCCCCCCCATCCCCGGGTCAGGGACGGGGGTTAGATACAGGGGAACGCTCCCTCTACACTGTCCCCCCATCCCCGGGACAGGGACGGGGGTTAGATACAGGGGAACGCTCCCTCTACACTGTCCCCCCCATCCCCGGGACAGGGACGGGGGTTAGATACAGGGGAACGCTCCCTCTACACTGTCCCCCCATCCCCGGGACAGGGACGGGGGTTAGATACAGGGAACGCTCCCTCTACACTGTCCCCCCCCATCCCCGGGTCAGGGACGGGGGTTAGATACAGGGGAACGCTCCCTCTACACTGTCCCCCCCATCCCCGGGACAGGGACGGGGGTTAGATACAGGGGAACGCTCCCTCTACACTGTCCCCCCATCCCCGGGTCAGGGACAGGGACGGGGGTTAGATACAGGGGAACGCTCCCTCTACACTGTCCCCCCCATCCCCGGGACAGGGACGGGGGTTAGATACAGGGGAACGCTCCCTCTACACTGTCCCCCCATCCCCGGGACAGGGACGGGGTTAGATACAGGGGAACGCTCCCTCTACACTGTCCCCCCATCCCCGGGACAGGGACGGGGGTTAGATACAGGGGAACGCTCCCTCTACACTGTCCCCCCCATCCCCGGGACAGGGACGGGGGTTAGATACAGGGGAACGCTCCCTCTACATTGTCCCCCCCATCCCCGGGACAGGGACAGGGACGGGGGTTAGATACAGGGGAACGCTCCCTCTACACTGTCCCCCCCATCCCCGGGACAGGGACGGGGGTTAGATACAGGGGAACGCTCCCTCTACACTGTCCCCCCCATCCCCGGGACAGGGACGGGGGTTAGATACAGGGGAACGCTCCCTCTACACTGTCCCCCCCATCCCCGGGACAGGGACAGGGACGGGGTTAGATACAGGGGAACGCTCCCTCTACACTGTCCCCCCATCCCCGGGACAGGGACAGGGACGGGGGTTAGATACAGGGGAACGCTCCCTCTACACTGTCCCCCCCATCCCCGGGACAGGGACAGGGGTTAGATACAGGGGAACGCTCCCTCTACACTGTCCCCCCCATCCCCGGGACAGGGACGGGGGTTAGATACAGGGGAACGCTCCCTCTACACTGTCCCCCCCATCCCCGGGACAGGGACGGGGGTTAGATACAGGGGAACGCTCCCTCTACACTGTCCCCCCCATCCCCGGGACAGGGACGGGGGTTAGATACAGGGGAACGCTCCCTCTACACTGTCCCCCCCATCCCCGGGTCAGGGACGGGGGTTAGATACAGGGGAACGCTCCCTCTACACTGTCCCCCCCCATCCCCGGGACAGGGACGGGGGTTAGATACAGGGGAACGCTCCCTCTACACTGTCCCCCCCCATCCCCGGGTCAGGGACGGGGGTTAGATACAGGGGAACGCTCCCTCTACACTGTCCCCCCCATCCCCGGGACAGGGACGGGGGTTAGATACAGGGGAACGCTCCCTCTACACTGTCCCCCCCCATCCCCGGGACAGGGACAGGGACGGGGGTTAGATACAGGGGAACGCTCCCTCTACACTGTCCCCCCCATCCCCGGGACAGGGACGGGGGTTAGATACAGGGGAACGCTCCCTCTACACTGTCCCCCCCCATCCCCGGGACAGGGACGGGGGTTAGATACAGGGGAACGCTCCCTCTACACTGTCCCCCCCCAACCCCGGGACAGGGACGGGGGTTAGATACAGGGGAACGCTCCCTCTACACTGTCCCCCCCATCCCCGGGACAGGGACGGGGGTTAGATACAGGGGAACGCTCCCTCTACACTGTCCCCCCCATCCCCGGGACAGGGACGGGGGTTAGATACAGGGGAACGCTCCCTCTACACTGTCCCCCCCCATCCCCGGGACAGGGACGGGGGTTAGATACAGGGGAACGCTCCCTCTACACTGTCCCCCCATCCCCGGGTCAGGGACGGGGGTTAGATACAGGGGAACGCTCCCTCTACACTGTCCCCCCATCCCCGGGACAGGGACGGGGGTTAGATACAGGGGAACGCTCCCTCTACACTGTCCCCCCATCCCCGGGACAAGGACGGGGGTTAGATACAGGGGAACGCTCCCTCTACACTGTCCCCCCCATCCCCGGGACAGGGACGGGGGTTAGATACAGGGGAACGCTCCCTCTACACTGTCCCCCCCATCCCCGGGACAGGGACGGGGGTTAGATACAGGGGAACGCTCCCTCTACACTGTCCCCCCATCCCCGGGACAGGGACAGGGGTTAGATACAGGGGAACGCTCCCTCTACACTGTCCCCCCATCCCCGGGACAGGGACGGGGGTTAGATACAGGGGAACGCTCCCTCTACACTGTCCCCCCCATCCCCGGGACAGGGACAGGGACGGGGGTTAGATACAGGGGAACGCTCCCTCTACACTGTCCCCCCATCCCCGGGACAGGGACAGGGACGGGGGTTAGACACAGGGGAACGCTCCCTCTACACTGTCCCCCCATCCCCGGGTCAGGGACGGGGACGGGGGTTAGATACAGGGGAACGCTCCCTCTACACTGTCCCCCCATCCCCGGGACAGGGACGGGGGTTAGATACAGGGGAACGCTCCCTCTACACTGTCCCCCCCATCCCCGGGACAGGGACGGGGGTTAGATACAGGGGAACGCTCCCTCTACACTGTCCCCCCCATCCCCGGGACAGGGTCAGGGACGGGGGTTAGATACAGGGGAACGCTCCCTCTACACTGTCCCCCCATCCCCGGGACAGGGACGGGGGTTAGATACAGGGGAACGCTCCCTCTACACTGTCCCCCCATTCCCGGGACAGGGACGGGTGTTAGATACAGGGGAACGCTCCCTCTACACTGTGCCCCCCATCCCCGGGACAGGGACGGGGGTTAGATACAGGGGAACGCTCCCTCTACACTGTCCCCCCATCCCCGGGTCAGGGACGGGGGTTAGATACAGGGGAACGCTCCCTCTACACTGTCCCCCCCATCCCCGGGACAGGGACAGGGACGGGGGTTAGATACAGGGGAACGCTCCCTCTACACTGTCCCCCCCCATCCCCGGGACAGGGACGGGGGTTAGATACAGGGGAACGCTCCCTCTACACTGTCCCCCCATCCCCGGGTCAGGGACGGGGGTTAGATACAGGGGAACGCTCCCTCTACACTGTCCCCCCCATCCCCGGGACAGGGACAGGGACGGGGGTTAGATACAGGGGAACGCTCCCTCTACACTGTCCCCCCCATCCCCGGGACAGGGACGGGGGTTAGATACAGGGGAACGCTTCCTCTACACTGTCCCCCCCCATCCCCGGGACAGGGACGGGGGTTAGATACAGGGGAACGCTCCCTCTACACTGTCCCCCCCCATCCCCGGGTCAGGGACAGGGACGGGGGTTAGATACAGGGGAACGCTTCCTCTACACTGTCCCCCCCCATCCCCGGGACAGGGACGGGGGTTAGATACAGGGGAACGCTCCCTCTACACTGTCCCCCCATCCCCGGGTCAGGGACGGGGGTTAGATACAGGGGAACGCTCCCTCTACACTGTCCCCCCCCATCCCCGGGTCAGGGACGGGGGTTAGATACAGGGGAACGCTCCCTCTACACTGTCCCCCCATCCCCGGGTCAGGGACGGGGGTTAGATACAGGGGAACGCTCCCTCTACACTGTCCCCCCCATCCCCGGGACAGGGACGGGGGTTAGATACAGGGGAACGCTCCCTCTACACTGTCCCCCCATCCCCGGGACAGGGACAGGGACAGGGGTTAGATACAGGGGAACGCTCCCTCTACACTGTCCCCCCCATCCCCGGGTCAGGGACGGGGGTTAGATACAGGGGAACGCTCCCTCTACACTGTCCCCCCCATCCCCGGGTCAGGGACGGGGGTTAGATACAGGGGAACGCTCCCTCTACACTGTCCCCCCCCATCCCCGGGACAGGGACGGGGGTTAGATACAGGGGAACGCTCCCTCTACACTGTCCCCCCCATCCCCGGGACAGGGACAGGGACGGGGGTTAGATACAGGGGAACGCTCCCTCTACACTGTCCCCCCCATCCCCGGGACAGGGACAGGGGTTAGATACAGGGGAACGCTCCCTCTACACTGTCCCCCCCATCCCCGGGTCAGGGACAGGGGTTAGATACAGGGGAACGCTCCCTCTACACTGTCCCCCCATCCCCGGGACAGGGACAGGGGTTAGATACAGGGGAACGCTCCCTCTACACTGTCCCCCCCATCCCCGGGACAGGGACAGGGACGGGGGTTAGATACAGGGGAACGCTCCCTCTACACTGTCCCCCCCATCCCCGGGACAGGGACAGGGGTTAGATACAGGGGAACGCTCCCTCTACACTGTCCCCCCCATCCCCGGGACAGGGTCAGGGACGGGGGTTAGATACAGGGGAACGCTCCCTCTACACTGTCCCCCCATCCCCGGGACAGGGACGGGGGTTAGATACAGGGGAACGCTCCCTCTACACTGTCCCCCCATCCCCGGGTCAGGGACGGGGGTTAGATACAGGGGAACGCTCCCTCTACACTGTCCCCCCCCATCCCCGGGACAGGGACAGGGGTTAGATACAGGGGAACGCTCCCTCTACACTGTCCCCCCCATCCCCGGGACAGGGACAGGGGTTAGATACAGGGGAACGCTCCCTCTACACTGTCCCCCCCCATCCCCGGGACAGGGACAGGGACGGGGGTTAGATACAGGGGAACGCTCCCTCTACACTGTCCCCCCCATCCCCGGGACAGGGACAGGGACGGGGGTTAGATACAGGGGAACGCTCCCTCTACACTGTCCCCCCATCCCCGGGTCAGGGACGGGGGTTAGATACAGGGGAACGCTCCCTCTACACTGTCCCCCCATCCCCGGGACAGGGACGGGGGTTAGATACAGGGGAACGCTCCCTCTACACTGTCCCCCCATCCCCGGGACAGGGACGGGGGTTAGATACAGGGGAACACTCCCTCTACACTGTCCCCCCATCCCCGGGACAGGGACGGGGGTTAGATACAGGGGAACGCTCCCTCTACACTGTCTCCCACATCCCCGGGACAGGGACGGGGACGGGGGTTAGATACAGGGGAACGCTCCCTCTACACTGTCCCCCCCATCCCCGGGACAGGGACGGGGGTTAGATACAGGGGAACGCTCCCTCTACACTGTCCCCCCCATCCCCGGGACAGGGACAGGGACGGGGGTTAGATACAGGGGAACGCTCCCTCTACACTGTCCCCCCATCCCAGGGACAGGGACAGGGGTTAGATACAGGGGAACGCTCCCTCTACACTGTCCCCCCCATCCCCGGGACAGGGACAGGGGTTAGATACAGGGGAACGCTCCCTCTACACTGTCCCCCCCATCCCCGGGACAGGGACAGGGGTTAGATACAGGGGAACGCTCCCTCTACACTGTCCCCCCATCCCCGGGACAGGGACGGGGGTTAGATACAGGGGAACGCTCCCTCTACACTGTCCCCCCCATCCCCGGGTCAGGGACGGGGGTTAGATACAGGGGAACGCTCCCTCTACACTGTCCCCCCCATCCCCGGGTCAGGGACAGGGGTTAGATACAGGGGAACGCTCCCTCTACACTGTCCCCCCATCCCCGGGTCAGGGACGGGGGTTAGATACAGGGGAACGCTCCCTCTACACTGTCCCCCCCATCCCCGGGTCAGGGACGGGGGTTAGATACAGGGGAACGCTCCCTCTACACTGTCCCCCCCATCCCCGGGTCAGGGACAGGGGTTAGATACAGGGGAACGCTCCCTCTACACTGTCCCCCCATCCCCGGGACAGGGACGGGGGTTAGATACAGGGGAACGCTCCCTCTACACTGTCCCCCCATCCCCGGGTCACGGACGGGGGTTAGATACAGGGGAACGCTCCCTCTACACTGTCCCCCCATCCCCGGGTCAGGGACGGGGGTTAGATACAGGGGAACGCTCCCTCTACACTGTCCCCCCATCCCCGGGACAGGGACAGGGGTTAGATACAGGGGAACGCTCCCTCTACACTGTCCCCCCCATCCCCGGGTCAGGGACAGGGGGTTAGATACAGGGGAACGCTCCCTCTACACTGTCCCCCCATCCCCGGGACAGGGACGGGGACGGGGGTTAGATACAGGGGAACGCTCCCTCTACACTGTCCCCCCATCCCCGGGTCAGGGACAGGGGTTAGATACAGGGGAACGCTCCCTCTACACTGTCCCCCCCATCCCCGGGACAGGGACGGGGGTTAGATACAGGGGAACGCTCCCTCTACACTGTCCCCCCATCCCCGGGACAGGGACGGGGGTTAGATACAGGGGAACGCTCCCTCTACACTGTCCCCCCCATCCCCGGGACAGGGACGGGGGTTAGATACAGGGGAACGCTCCCTCTACACTGTCCCCCCATCCCCGGGTCAGGGACAGGGGTTAGATACAGGGGAACGCTCCCTCTACACTGTCCCCCCCATCCCCGGGTCAGGGACGGGGGTTAGATACAGGGGAACGCTCCCTCTACACTGTCCCCCCCATCCCCGGGTCAGGGACGGGGGTTAGATACAGGGGAACGCTCCCTCTACACTGTCCCCCCCATCCCCGGGACAGGGACGGGGGTTAGATACAGGGGAACGCTCCCTCTACACTGTCCCCCCATCCCCGGGACAGGGACGGGGGTTAGATACAGGGGAACGCTCCCTCTACACTGTCCCCCCCATTCCCGGGTCAGGGACGGGGGTTAGATACAGGGGAACGCTCCCTCTACACTGTCCCCCCCATCCCCGGGACAGGGACGGGGGTTAGATACAGGGGAACGCTCCCTCTACACTGTCCCCCCATCCCCGGGACAGGGACAGGGGTTAGATACAGGGGAATGCTCCCTCTACACTGTCCCCCTCCATCCCCGGGACAGGGACAGGGACGGGGGTTAGATACAGGGGAACGCTCCCTCTACACTGTCCCCCCATCCCCGGGACAGGGACAGGGACGTGGGTTAGATACAGGGGAACGCTCCCTCTACACTGTCCCCCCCATCCCCGGGTCAGGGACAGGGGTTAGATACAGGGGAACGCTCCCTCTACACTGTCCCCCCATCCCCGGGACAGGGACAGGGGTTAGATACAGGGGAATGCTCCCTCTACACTGTCCCCCTCCATCCCCGGGACAGGGACAGGGACGGGGGTTAGATACAGGGGAACGCTCCCTCTACACTGTCCCCCCCATCCCCGGGTCAGGGACGGGGGTTAGATACAGGGGAACGCTCCCTCTACACTGTCCCCCCCATCCCCGGGACAGGGACAGGGACGGGGGTTAGATACAGGGGAACGCTCCCTCTACACTGTCCCCCCATCCCCGGGACAGGGACAGGGACGGGGGTTAGATACAGGGGAACGCTCCCTCTACACTGTCCCCCCCATCCCCGGGTCAGGGACAGGGGTTAGATACAGGGGAACGCTCCCTCTACACTGTCCCCCCATCCCCGGGACAGGGACAGGGGTTAGATACAGGGGAACGCTCCCTCTACACTGTCCCCCCCATCCCCGGGACAGGGACGGGGGTTAGATACAGGGGAACGCTCCCTCTACACTGTCCCCCCATCCCCGGGACAGGGACGGGGGTTAGATACAGGGGAACGCTCCCTCTACACTGTCCCCCCATCCCCGGGACAGGGTCAGGGACAGGGGTTAGATACAGGGGAACGCTCCCTCTACACTGTCCCCCCCATCCCCGGGACAGGGACAGGGACGGGGGTTAGATACAGGGGAACGCTCCCTCTACACTGTCCCCCCCATCCCCGGGACAGGGACGGGGGTTAGATACAGGGGAACGCTCCCTCTACACTGTCCCCCCATCCCCGGGACAGGGACGGGGGTTAGATACAGGGGAACGCTCCCTCTACACTGTCCCCCCCATCCCCGGGACAGGGACAGGGACGGGGGTTAGATACAGGGGAACGCTCCCTCTACACTGTCCCCCCATCCCCGGGTCAGGGACGGGGGTTAGATACAGGGGAACGCTCCCTCTACACTGTCCCCCCATCCCCGGGACAGGGACGGGGGTTAGATACAGGGGAACGCTCCCTCTACACTGTCCCCCCCATCCCCGGGACAGGGACGGGGGTTAGATACAGGGGAACGCTCCCTCTACACTGTCCCCCCATCCCCGGGACAGGGACGGGGGTTAGATACAGGGGAACGCTCCCTCTACACTGTCCCCCCCATCCCCGGGACAGGGACGGGGGTTAGATACAGGGGAACGCTCCCTCTACACTGTCCCCCCATCCCCGGGACAGGGACAGGGGTTAGATACAGGGGAACGCTCCCTCTACACTGTCCCCCCATCCCCGGGTCAGGGACAGGGACGGGGGTTAGATACAGGGGAACGCTCCCTCTACACTGTCCCCCCATCCCCGGGTCAGGGACAGGGACGGGGGTTAGATACAGGGGAACGCTCCCTCTACACTGTCCCCCCATCCCCGGGTCAGGGACGGGGGTTAGATACAGGGGAACGCTCCCTCTACACTGTCCCCCCCATCCCCGGGTCAGGGACGGGGGTTAGATACAGGGGAATGCTCCCTCTACACTGTCCCCCCATCCCCGGGTCAGGGACGGGGACGGGGGTTAGATACAGGGGAACGCTCCCTCTACACTGTCCCCCCCATCCCCGGGTCAGGGACAGGGACGGGGGTTAGATACAGGGGAACGCTCCCTCTACACTGTCCCCCCCATCCCCGGGACAGGGACGGGGGTTAGATACAGGGGAACGCTCCCTCTACACTGTCCCCCCCATCCCCGGGTCAGGGACGGGGGTTAGATACAGGGGAACGCTCCCTCTACACTGTCCCCCCATCCCCGGGACAGGGACGGGGGTTAGATACAGGGGAACGCTCCCTCTACACTGTCCCCCCCATCCCCGGGACAGGGACGGGGGTTAGATACAGGGGAACGCTCCCTCTACACTGTCCCCCCCATCCCCGGGACAGGGACGGGGGTTAGATACAGGGGAACGCTCCCTCTACACTGTCCCCCCCCATCCCCGGGTCAGGGACGGGGGTTAGATACAGGGGAACGCTCCCTCTACACTGTCCCCCCCCATCCCCGGGACAGGGACGGGGGTTAGATACAGGGGAACGCTCCCTCTACACTGTCCCCCCATCCCCGGGACAGGGACAGGGACGGGGGTTAGATACAGGGGAACGCTCCCTCTACACTGTCCCCCCATCCCCGGGTCAGGGACAGGGACGGGGGTTAGATACAGGGGAACGCTCCCTCTACACTGTCCCCCCATCCCCGGGACAGGGACAGGGGTTAGATACAGGGGAACGCTCCCTCTACACTGTCCCCCCCCATCCCCGGGACAGGGACAGGGACGGGGGTTAGATACAGGGGAACGCTCCCTCTACACTGTCCCCCCATCCCCGGGTCAGGGACGGGGGTTAGATACAGGGGAACGCTCCCTCTACACTGTCCCCCCCATCCCCGGGACAGGGACGGGGGTTAGATACAGGGGAACGCTCCCTCTACACTGTCCCCCCATCCCCGGGACAGGGACGGGGTTTGGAAACAGGGGAACGATCCCTCTACACTGTCCCCCCCATCCCCGGGACAGGGTCAGGGACGGGGGTTAGATACAGGGGAACGCTCCCTCTACACTGTCCCCCCATCCCCGGGACAGGGACAGGGACAGGGGTTAGATACAGGGGAACGCTCCCTCTACACTGTCCCCCCATCCCCGGGACAGGGACGGGGGTTAGATACAGGGGAACGCTCCCTCTACACTGTCCCCCCCATCCCAGGGACAGGGTCGGGGGTTAGATACAGGGGAACGCTCCCTCTACACTGTCCCCCCCATCCCCGGGACAGGGACGGGGGTTAGATACAGGGGAACGCTCCCTCTACACTGTCCCCCCATCCCCGGGACAGGGACGGGGGTTAGATACAGGGGAACGCTCCCTCTACACTGTCCCCCCCATCCCCGGGACAGGGACGGGGGTTAGATACAGGGGAACGCTCCCTCTACACTGTCCCCCCCATCCCCGGGTCAGGGACGGGGGTTAGATACAGGGGAACGCTCCCTCTACACTGTACCCCCCATCCCCGGGTCAGGGACGGGGACGGGGGTTAGATACAGGGGAACGCTCCCTCTACACTGTCCCCCCATCCCCGGGACAGGGACGGGGACGGGGGTTAGATACAGGGGAACGCTCCCTCTACACTGTCCCCCCCATCCCCGGGACAGGGACGGGGGTTAGATACAGGGGAACGCTCCCTCTACACTGTCCCCCCATCCCCGGGTCAGGGACGGGGGTTAGATACAGGGGAACGCTCCCTCTACACTGTCCCCCCCATCCCCGGGACAGGGACGGGGGTTAGATACAGGGGAACGCTCCCTCTACACTGTCCCCCCATCCCCGGGACAGGGACGGGGTTTGGAAACAGGGGAACGCTCCCTCTACACTGTCCCCCCATCCCCGGGACAGGGACAGGGACAGGGGTTAGATACAGGGGAACGCTCCCTCTACACTGTCCCCCCATCCCCGGGACAGGGACGGGGGTTAGATACAGGGGAACGCTCCCTCTACACTGTCCCCCCCATCCCAGGGACAGGGTCGGGGGTTAGATACAGGGGAACGCTCCCTCTACACTGTCCCCCCCATCCCCGGGACAGGGACGGGGGTTAGATACAGGGGAACGCTCCCTCTACACTGTCCCCCCATCCCCGGGTCAGGGACGGGGGTTAGATACAGGGGAACGCTCCCTCTACACTGTCCCCCCCCATCCCCGGGACAGGGACGGGGGTTAGATACAGGGGAACGCTCCCTCTACACTGTCCCCCCCATCCCCGGGTCAGGGACGGGGGTTAGATACAGGGGAACGCTCCCTCTACACTGTCCCCCCCATCCCCGGGACAGGGACGGGGGTTAGATACAGGGGAACGCTCCCTCTACACTGTCCCCCCCCATCCCCGGGACAGGGACGGGGGTTAGATACAGGGGAACGCTCCCTCTACACTGTCCCCCCATCCCCGGGACAGGGACGGGGGTTAGATACAGGGGAACGCTCCCTCTACACTGTCCCCCCCCATCCCCGGGACAGGGACGGGGGTTAGATACAGGGGAACGCTCCCTCTACACTGTCCCCCCATCCCCGGGACAGGGACGGGGGTTAGATACAGGGGAACGCTCCCTCTACACTGTCCCCCCCATCCCCGGGTCAGGGACAGGGGTTAGATACAGGGGAACGCTCCCTCTACACTGTCCCCCCCATCCCCGGGACAGGGACGGGGGTTAGATACAGGGGAACGCTCCCTCTACACTGTCCCCCCCATCCCCGGGACAGGGACAGGGACGGGGGTTAGATACAGGGGAACGCTCCCTCTACACTGTCCCCCCATCCCCGGGACAGGGACGGGGGTTAGATACAGGGGAACGCTCCCTCTACACTGTCCCCCCATCCCCGGGACAGGGACGGGGGTTAGATACAGGGGAACGCTCCCTCTACACTGTCCCCCCATCCCCGGGACAGGGACGGGGGTTAGATACAGGGGAACGCTCCCTCTACACTGTCCCCCCCATCCCCGGGACAGGGACGGGGGTTAGATACAGGGGAACGCTCCCTCTACACTGTCCCCCCCATCCCCGGGACAGGGACGGGGGTTAGATACAGGGGAACGCTCCCTCTACACTGTCCCCCCCATCCCCGGGACAGGGACGGGGGTTAGATACAGGGGAACGCTCCCTCTACACTGTCCCCCCCATCCCCGGGACAGGGACAGGGGTTAGATACAGGGAACGCTCCCTCTACACTGTCCCCCCATCCCCGGGACAGGGACGGGGGTTAGATACAGGGGAACGCTCCCTCTACACTGTCCCCCCATCCCCGGGACAGGGACGGGGGTTAGATACAGGGGAACGCTCCCTCTACACTGTCCCCCCCATCCCCGGGTCAGGGACAGGGACGGGGGTTAGATACAGGGGAACGCTCCCTCTACACTGTCCCCCCCATCCCCGGGACAGGGACAGGGGTTAGATACAGGGAACGCTCCCTCTACACTGTCCCCCCCATCCCCGGGACAGGGACAGGGACGGGGGTTAGATACAGGGGAACGCTCCCTCTACACTGTCCCCCCCATCCCCGGGTCAGGGACGGGGGTTAGATACAGGGGAACGCTCCCTCTACACTGTCCCCCCCCATCCCCGGGACAGGGACGGGGGTTAGATACAGGGGAACGCTCCCTCTACACTGTCCCCCCCCATCCCCGGGACAGGGACAGGGACGGGGGTTAGATACAGGGGAACGCTCCCTCTACACTGTCCCCCCCATCCCCGGGACAGGGACGGGGGTTAGATACAGGGGAACGCTCCCTCTACACTGTCCCCCCATCCCCGGGTCAGGGACAGGGGTTAGATACAGGGGAACGCTCCCTCTACACTGTCCCCCCCCATCCCCGGGTCAGGGACGGGGGTTAGATACAGGGGAACGCTCCCTCTACACTGTCCCCCCCATCCCCGGGACAGGGACGGGGGTTAGATACAGGGGAACGCTCCCTCTACACTGTCCCCCCATCCCCGGGTCAGGGACGGGGGTTAGATACAGGGGAACGCTCCCTCTACACTGTCCCCCCCATCCCCGGGTCAGGGACGGGGGTTAGATACAGGGGAACGCTCCCTCTACACTGTCCCCCCATCCCCGGGACAGGGACAGGGACGGGGGTTAGATACAGGGGAACGCTCCCTCTACACTGTCCCCCCCATCCCCGGGTCAGGGACAGGGATGGGGGTTAGATACAGGGGAACGCTCCCTCTACACTGTCCCCCCCATCCCCGGGTCAGGGACGGGGGTTAGATACAGGGGAACGCTCCCTCTACACTGTCCCCCCCCATCCCCGGGACAAGGTCAGGGACGGGGGTTAGATACAGGGGAACGCTCCCTCTACACTGTCCCCCCCATCCCCGGGACAGGGACAGGGGTTAGATACAGGGGAACGCTCCCTCTACACTGTCCCCCCCATCCCCGGGACAGGGACAGGGACGGGGGTTAGATACAGGGGAACGCTCCCTCTACACTGTCCCCCCCATCCCCGGGACAGGGACGGGGGTTAGATACAGGGGAACGCTCCCTCTACACTGTCCCCCCATCCCCGGGACAGGGACGGGGGTTAGATACAGGGGAACGCTCCCTCTACACTGTCCCCCCCCATCCCCGGGTCAGGGACGGGGGTTAGATACAGGGGAACGCTCCCTCTACACTGTCCCCCCCATCCCCGGGACAGGGACGGGGGTTAGATACAGGGGAACGCTCCCTCTACACTGTCCCCCCCCATCCCCGGGACAGGGACGGGGGTTAGATACAGGGGAACGCTCCCTCTACACTGTCCCCCCCATCCCCGGGACAGGGACAGGGACGGGGGTTAGATACAGGGGAACGCTCCCTCTACACTGTCCCCCCATCCCCGGGACAGGGACGGGGGTTAGATACAGGGGAACGCTCCCTCTACACTGTCCCCCCATCCCCGGGACAGAGACAGGGACGGGGGTTAGATACAGGGGAACGCTCCCTCTACACTGTCCCCCCCATCCCCGGGACAGGGACAGGGACGGGGGTTAGATACAGGGGAACGCTCCCTCTACACTGTCCCCCCCATCCCCGGGACAGGGACAGGGACGGGGGTTAGATACAGGGGAACGCTCCCTCTACACTGTCACCCCCATCCCCGGGACAGGGACAGGGGTTAGATACAGGGGAACGCTCCCTCTACACTGTCCCCCCATCCCCGGGACAGGGACAGGGGTTAGATACAGGGGAACACTCCCTCTACACTGTCCCCCCCATCCCCGGGACAGGACAGGGACGGGGGGTTAGATACAGGGGAACGCTCCTCTACACTGTCCCCCCCATCCCCGGGTCAGGGACGGGGGTTAGATACAGGGGAACGCTCCCTCTACACTGTCCCCCCATCCCCGGGACAGGGACAGGACGGGGGTTAGATACAGGGGAACGCTCCCTCTACACTGTCCCCCCCATCCCCGGGACAGGGACAGGGACGGGGGTTAGATACAGGGGAACACTCCCTCTACACTGTCCCCCCCATCCCCGGGACAGGGACGGGGGTTAGATACAGGGGAACGCTCCCTCTACACTGTCCCCCCCATCCCGGGTCAGGGACGGGGTTAGATACAGGGGAACGCTCCCTCTACACTGTCCCCCCATCCCGGGACAGGGACGGGGGTTAGATACAGGGGAACGCTCCCTCTACACTGTCCCCCCCATCCCCGGGACAGGGACGGGGGTTAGATACAGGGGAACGCTCCCTCTACACTGTCCCCCCATCCCCGGGTCAGGGACGGGGGTTAGATACAGGGGAACGCTCCCTCTACACTGTCCCCCCATCCCGGGTCAGGGACAGGGACGGGGGTTAGATACAGGGGAACGCTCCCTCTACACTGTCCCCCCCATCCCCGGGACAGGGACAGGGACGGGGGTTAGATACAGGGGAACGCTCCCTCTACACTGTCCCCCCCATCCCCGGGACAGGGTCAGGGACGGGGGTTAGATACAGGGGAACGCTCCCTCTACACTGTCCCCCCCCATCCCCGGGACAGGGACGGGGGTTAGATACAGGGGAACGCTCCCTCTACACTGTCCCCCCATCCCCGGGACAGGGACAGGGACGGGGGTTGGTAGATACAGGGGAACGCTCCCTCTACACTGTCCCCCCCATCCCCGGGACAGGGACGGGGGTTAGATACAGGGGAACGCTCCCTCTACACTGTCCCCCCCATCCCCGGGACAGGGACGGGGGTTAGATACAGGGGAACGCTCCCTCTACACTGTCCCCCCCATCCCCGGGTCAGGGACAGGGGTTAGATACAGGGGAATGCTCCCTCTACACTGTCCCCCCATCCCGGTGACAGGGACGGGGGTTAGATACAGGGGGAACGCTCCCTCTACACTGTCCCCCCATCCCCGGGACGGGGACGGGGGTTAGATACAGGGGAACGCTCCCTCTACACTGTCCCCCCATCCCGGTCAGGGACAGGGACGGGGTTAGATACAGGGGAACGCTCCCTCTACACTGTCCCCCCCATCCCCGGGACAGGGACGGGGGTTAGATACAGGGGAACGCTCCCTCTACACTGTCCCCCCCATCCCCGGGACAGGGACAGGGACGGGGGTTAGATACAGGGGAACGCTCCCTCTACACTGTCCCCCCATCCCCGGGACAGGGACAGGGACGGGGGTTAGATACAGGGGAACGCTCCCTCTACACTGTCCCCCCCATCCCCGGGACAGGGACAGGGGTTAGATACAGGGGAACGCTCCCTCTACACTGTCCCCCCCATCCCGGGACAGGGACGGGGGTTAGATACAGGGGAACGCTCCCTCTACACTGTCCCCCCCATCCCCGGGACAGGGACGGGGGTTAGATACAGGGAACGCTCCCTCTACACTGTCCCCCCCATCCCCGGGACAGGGACGGGGGTTAGATACAGGGGAACGCTCCCTCTACACTGTCCCCCCCATCCCCGGGTCAGGGACGGGGGTTAGATACAGGGGAACGCTCCCTCTACACTGTCCCCCCCCCATCCCCGGGACAGGGACGGGGGTTAGATACAGGGGAACGCTCCCTCTACACTGTCCCCCCCCATCCCCGGGTCAGGGACGGGGGTTAGATACAGGGGAACGCTCCTCTACACTGTCCCCCCCATCCCCGGGACAGGGACGGGGGTTAGATACAGGGGAACGCTCCCTCTACACTGTCCCCCCCCATCCCCGGGACAGGGACAGGGACGGGGGTTAGATACAGGGGAAACGCTCCCTCTACACTGTCCCCCCCATCCCCGGACAGGGACGGGGTTAGATACAGGGGAACGCTCCCTCTACACTGTCCCCCCCCATCCCCGGGACAGGGACGGGGGTTAGATACAGGGGAACGCTCCCTCTACACTGTCCCCCCCCCAACCCCGGGACAGGGACGGGGGTTAGATACAGGGGAACGCTCCCTCTACACTGTCCCCCCCATCCCCGGACAGGGACGGGGGTTAGATACAGGGGAACGCTCCCTCTACCACTGTCCCCCCCCATCCCCGGGACAGGGACGGGGGTTAGATACAGGGGAACGCTCCCTCTACACTGTCCCCCCCATCCCCGGGACAGGGACAGGGACGGGGGTTAGATACAGGGGAACGCTCCCTCTACACTGTCCCCCCATCCCCGGACAGGGACGGGGGTTAGATACAGGGGAACGCTCCCTCTACACTGTCCCCCCATCCCCGGGTCAGGGACAGGGTTAGATACAGGGGAACGCTCCCTCTACACTGTCCCCCCATCCCCGGACAGGGACGGGGGTTAGATACAGGGGAACGCTCCCTCTACACTGTCCCCCCCATCCCCGGGACAGGGACGGGGGTTAGATACAGGGGAACGCTCCCTCTACACTGTCCCCCCATCCCGGGACAGGGACGGGGGTTAGATACAGGGGAACGCTCCCTCTACACTGTCCCCCCCATCCCCGGGACAGGGACGGGGGTTAGATACAGGGGAACGCTCCCTCTACACTGTCCCCCCATCCCCGGGACAGGGACAGGGGTTAGATACAGGGAACGCTCCCTCTACACTGTCCCCCCCATCCCCGGGACAGGGACAGGGGTTAGATACAGGGGAACGCTCCCTCTACACTGTCCCCCCATCCCCGGGACAGGGACGGGGGTTAGATACAGGGGAACGCTCCCTCTACACTGTCCCCCCCCATCCCCGGGACAGGGACAGGGGTTAGATACAGGGGAACGCTCCCTCTACACTGTCCCCCCCCATCCCCGGGACTCGGACAGGGACGGGGGTTAGATACAGGGGAACGCTCCCTCTACACTGTCCCCCCCATCCCCGGGACAGGGTCAGGGACGGGGGTTAGATACAGGGGAACGCTCCCTCTACACTGTCCCCCCCATCCCCGGGTCAGGGACTGGGGTTAGATACAGGGGAACGCTCCCTCTACACTGTCCCCCCCATCCCCGGACAGGGACGGGGGTTAGATACAGGGGAACGCTCCCTCTACACTGTCCCCCCATCCCCGGGACAGGGACGGGGGTTAGATACAGGGGAACGCTCCCTCTACACTGTCCCCCCATCCCCGGGTCAGGGACAGGGACGGGGGTTAGATACAGGGGAAAGCTCCCTCTACACCGTCTGTCCCCCCACTCAGCCCGGGCACAGGGTCAGTACGGGTTAGATACAGGGGAATGCTCCCTCTACACCATCCCCCCCCCCACTCAGCCCGGGCACAGGGACAGCACGGGGTTAGATACAGAGTAAAGCTCCCTCTACACTGTCCCCCCATCAAACACTCCCAGGACAGGGACAGGGTCAGTACGGGGTTAGATACAGAGTAAAGCTCCCTCTACACCGTCCCCCTCAGCCGGGCACAGGGTCAGTACGGGGTTAGATACAGAGTAAAGCTCCCTCTACACCGTCTCCTCCCCCACTCAGCCCGGGCACAGGGACAGCACGGGGTTAGATACAGAGTAAAAGCTTCCTCTACACTGTCCCCCCACCCCCAGCCCGGGTACAGGGACAGGCACGGGGTTAGATACAGAGTAAAGCTTCCTCTACACTGTCCCCACCACCAACACTCCCAGGGACAGGGACAGCACGGGGTTAGATACAGAGTAAAGCTCCCTCTACACTGCTCCCCCATCCCAGGGACAGGGACAGCACAGGGTTAGATACAGAGTAAAGCTCCTCTACACTGTCTGTTTCTCAGAGGGAGATCCTGAATACTCGAGGGTTGATGGTCCAAGAGGCATCGGTGGAGGATCTGATCATCACAGAGTCAGACACCTCACGGCCTGGGAGATGGAGAGTCAGAGGGGTCATACTGGGTAAGGAGGGGGGAGAGAGAGAGAGATGGGGGGAGAGAGAGAGAGATGGGGGGAGAGAGAGATGGGGAAAGGGAGAGAGAGAGAGAGAGATGGGGGAGAGAGAGAGAGAGAGAGAGAGAGATGGGGGAGAGAGAGATGGGGAAAGGGAGGGAGAGAGATGGGGAGAGAGAGAGAGAGATGGGGGAAAGGGAGAGAGAGATGGGGGAGAGAGAGAGAGATGGAGGGAGAGAGAGAGAGAGAGAAGGGGAGAGAGAGAGAGAGAGATGGGGGGAGAGAGAGAGAGAGAGATGGGGAGAGAGAGAGAGATGGGGGGAAAGGGAGAGAGAGAGAAGGGGAGAGAGAGAGAGAGAGAGAGAGATGGGGGAGAGAGAGAGAGAGAGAGAGAGATGGGGGAGAGAGAGATGGGGAAAGGGAGGGAGAGAGATGGGGAGAGAGAGAGAGAGATGGGGGAAAGGGAGAGAGAGATGGGGGAGAGAGAGAGAGATGGAGGGAGAGAGAGAGAGAGAGAAGGGGAGAGAGAGAGAGAGAGATGGGGGGAGAGAGAGAGAGAGAGAGATGGGGGAGAGAGAGAGAGATGGGGGAAAGGGAGAGAGAGAGAAGGGGAGAGAGAGAGAGAGAGAGAGAGATGGGGGAGAGAGAGAGAGAGAGAGAGATGGGGGAGAGAGAGATGGGGAAAGGGAGGGAGAGAGATGGGGAGAGAGAGAGAGAGAGATGGGGGAGAGAGAGAGATGGGGGAGAGAGAGAAGGGGAGAGAGAGAGAGATGGGGGAGAGAGAGAGAGATGGGGGAAAGGGAGGAGAGAGAAGGGGGAGAGAGAGAGATGGGGAGAGAGAGAGAGATGGGGAAGGGAGAGAGAGAGAGATGGGGAAAGGGAGAAAGAGAGAAGGGGAGAGAGAGATGGGGAGAGAGAGAGAGATGGGGAAAAGGGAGAGAGAGAGAGAGAGACGGGAGAGAGGGAGAGGGAGACGGGGAGATTGGTGAGAGAGAGATGGGGGGGGGGAGAGAGAGGGGGACGGGGGAGAGAGAGGGGAGAGGAGAGAGAGTAGGGAGAAGAGAGAAGGAAGGAGTGGGGGAGAGACAGATGGGGGAGAGAGAGGGGAGAGAGACAGACGAGAGAGACGAAGAGGGAGAAAGGGAGCGAGTCAGTGTGAGGGAGGGAGAGAGGGAGCGAGGTCAGTGTGAGGGAGGGAGAGAGGGAGCGAGTCAGTGTGGGAGGGAGAGAGGGAGCGAGTCGGTATGAGGGAAGGAGAGAGGGAGCGAGTCGGTGTGAGGGAGGGAGAGAGGGAGGGAGTAAGTCGGTATGAGGGAGGGAGAGAGGGAGAGAGGGAGAGAGTCGGTGTGAGGGAGGGGAGAGAGGGGAGCGAGTCGGTGTGAACGAGAGGGAGGGAGCGAGTCGGTGTGAGGGAGGGAGAGAGGGAGAGAGTCGGTGTGAGGGAGGGAGAGAGGGAGTGAGTCGGTGTGAGGGAGGGAGGGAGAGAGGGAGCGAGTCGGTGTGAGGGAGAGAGGGAGGGAGCGAGTCGGTGTGAGGGAGGGAGTGAGGGAGAGAGTCGGTGTGAGGGAGGGAGAGAGGGAGCGAGTCGGTGTGAGGGAGGGAGGGAGGAAGAGAGTCGGTGTGAGGGAGGGAGAGAGGGAGGGAGTCGGTGTGAGGGAGAGAGAGAGGGAGAGAGTCGGTGTGAGGGAGGGAGAGAGGGAGGGAGTCGGTGTGAGGGAGAGAGAGAGGGAGAGAGTCGGTGTGAGGGAGGGAGAG
>NW_027311627.1:0-21975 GCF_047496795.1 Chiloscyllium punctatum
AGACCACAAATACTGCACAGAGCTGGGTGGTGAGCCCAGAATCCGCTCGGTGATTCTCGTGGTGTGGCCCGCTCTGGGAAGAGAATGGTCCCCCTCTGTACTAGCCCACCCATCAGGACCTCCGTGGCCCTGTCGACAAACGATGATGTAATTGCCCCTTATCTGCCATGCTCGGGGTAATCTGTGCAGGGCAGCTACAAACTGAATGAGATAACTCAACCGTGTGCTCATTGGCCTTTTAAAGATGGCACCAGTGCCAGGGGTCACAGAATATTCAGGGGCATGCGGGCGATGGTGAATACCTCCAATCATGATGGGTGGGATAATCGGGCTGGTATTGAATAAGAGGGGAACGGCTTGGTGGGTGCGTAATTAATGAGGTGAGTTCGATAAGATAGCACCAGGAAATTAGCTCAGCCTTGTGCAAACGATCCCTCTGTCACCCTCAATGCAAATGCAACTGAGATAATTTATTGTTAACTTCAGCTCAATGAGTCGAAGTCTGTGCTGACCCTACTCCCAGCAGAAGAAATGCTCATCCAGTACTCTTCATCATCTGAACTCACACCAATATCCTGTTCACCCATCATTTCTGGAAACATTGGCTCATGTTGTAGGATGCTGTCAAAATGTCTACATTTCAATATTCTGGAAACTGTGGAACACATCCTTCCAAGATATTGTCTCTCATTCTCGCCCTCTGGGTCTAATATCCAAACCCCTCCGTATTGTTGGTGTTTAGACTGATTCCCGCGCCATCTCTCTCTGGCAGGGATTTTCACACCCACAGCACCCTTGTGTCATGGCACAATGGAGATATCGAGCTGTAAGTGGATGGGAGCTGCACATCCTGTCACTTTCAGGTTGGGCTGGAAGTTTCCACACACTGGGCAGGGATCTATCACAGTGTTATGAGAAATGTACGGTGTGGGGGGCACAGTTTCACACCCTGGCCGCATCACTCATCTGGGTTTATTGTTGAATGCACTGCTGTGGTTTGCGTACCTTTACACACTCGGTTGTTTTGCACAGTGCACCAGCCGAGTCTGCATATTGTTCCCTGCTGAACACATATTTCATCTGGGTTTATAGATCAATGCACGCTGAGGTGTGCACAGTGTTCCACTCTGGACTAATTGCAGGGTAGTGTTCAGCAGTACACGAGCCTGGTTTCGACCGTGCTCCATGCTGAACAGATATCTCCTCTGGGTATATGGTGTGTGGTCTGGTTCTGTGAGGTGGATTGAGAATGTGATATAACTGATCATTTCGGTTGTCTTTAATTTTCTTCTCAATCATGTCGTCGGACCCTCCAAATTCTGACCTCTCCAGCCAGTCCCATTCTTCAGTTTACCCCCACAGTTCGGCAACTTGTTGTACCATGAGTATTTGTCCAGTTTTAATGTGAATAACTGTCCTATCTATTTTCCTGGTCTTTGACGTTTCTCACCCTGGGTCATCGGGATTCACCGTGATAAACATCAGTAAGGTCACTCCTCAGCCTGAAGCTCCAGGGAATATAGCCTAAGTCTATTTTTCACCTCCGTGTAGCTCAACACCACTCGCCACCATCACCCTACCCAACACTGTCATATAATTGGAAATCTTTTCTGCACGCTTTCAAGGTTAACAACATCTTTCCTCCAGGAGCGAGAACATAATTAAAGGGAGTATTACAAAAACGGCTGAACCGAGTGTGTAGGCAAAAGTGAATATTACAGATTCTGGAGATTCGAGTCGGGAGTGTGATGCTGGAAAAACACAGCAGGTCTGGCAGCATCCAAGGAGCAAGAAACCGATGTAGTGGACAAAAGCTCAATTGCTGATGAAGGATTTTTGACAAAAACGTTTACTTTCCCTGATTCTCGGACGCTACCTGACCTGCTGCGTTTTTCCAGTACCACGCACTGAACCCAGTGTATATTACAGATGGCCTGCTTTTTCAAAGGCATCAATTTCCCCACCTACATGGACGACGATGTCATTTAGAGCATCTCATCCACTTCCTGCACCTCCGCCTTTGAATCCCACCCCTCCAAACTCACCAGGGAAAGACCACCCTGTTCCTCATCTTCCATCTCACTCAACCTCCAGATACAAAGCATTATCCTCCAACATTTGCGCCACCTACAAACAGACGCCACACCAGGGATATATTTCCCTCCTCACCCCGAAATGTGTTCTACAAAGAACATTCCCGGTGCGAAGCTCTTGTCAAGTCCACGCCATCCACCAACCCAATCTCCACTCCTGGCAACTTCCCCTGCCAAAGCAAGAATTGGAAAACCTGCACCCTTACCTCTCCCTCACCTCCGTGCGAGACCCCAAATGATCATTCCAGATCCTTCCGAGTTTTACCTGCACTTCCACACACGTTGCCGATAGTATCCTTTGCTCAGGATGTCTCCTCTACTTTGGGGAGACAGGACGCCAATGTTTGAAACACTTCAGAGAACATCTCTGGGACATCCGCACAAAACAACCCTACCACCCCGTGGCTGAACACTTTAAATCCCACTCCCGCTCAGCCTTGGGCAGCAGGTCCTGGGCCTCATCCATCGCCGAACCTTAACCATCCTACTCCTAGAGGAAGAAAGACTCATCTTTTGCATTAGGACACTGCAACCACATGTCATCAATGTGGACTTCATAAGTTTTCTCATTTCGCCTTCCTCCCATTTCCAAACTTCCAATTCAGCACCGCCCCTATGACTTGTCCTACCTGTCTATCTTCCTTCCCATCTCTCCAATCCACCCTCCTCTCTGACGTACGACCTCCAACCCCAACTTCGTCTATTTATCACATTCTCAACTACCTTCCCCAAACCCCATCCCATTCCCATTTACGCAGCCTTGGGCCACCAGCGGCATTCCTGATGAAGGGCTTCCACAAGAAATGTCGATGCTCCTCCGATGCTTCCTTCCCTGCTGTGCTTTACCAGCACCACGTTCTCGACTTTGATCTCCACTCACTATCCCTCACTTTCTCCCTTGAGTTAATGTATCCATAAATTTCGGCACCAGATATTTTATGCAGCTGGTTTGTTATTTTATCCCTATCTCTTTTATATTTAAAAAGTGGGACATAGACAGCCCTGCAATGCTCTGGCAATACTCCCACATACAAGGAAAAAGTAAAAATAAATTGGAGGATTTATAGTCTGGCTGTCAGAAACCCTCATCCATTTCATCGAGACTGAGTAAATTTTCCCTTTTATTATGATATGAAATAGAAAATAGAAAAGGACAGCACAGAAAAGGCCCTTTGGCCCACGATGTTCTGTCGAGATTTAATCCTAATGTAAAATATAGTAACTTAACCGATACACCCCCCAACTCACTGCTATCCATGTGCATGTCAAGCAGTCGCTTAAATGTCCCCAATGTCTCTGCTTCCACCACCACAGCTGGCAACGCATTCCATGCATTCACAACTCACAAATGTTATGTAAGGAAGGATTTAACTGAGCCTGTTTGTTCGGTGACTATGATTAATGTCGGCCTCCATGGATTCTAATTATCCCACTGGAGAGTTCCGATCTTTTGATGATAAATGGGCCCAGTTCGCTGTGTTATCCCACAGTATGAGCGGGAACATCACCATCAGCACTAACATGGACCAGCAGCTCCAGAAGGAGACGGGGAGGAGAGATCATAATCTGAGAACATTACATTGGGATGCTCCAACAATGGATCAGAATCTAAGAAATTTACTCATGGATGTTATTCTTGATTTACTTTACGATCTTATGCCATTAAATGAACGGATCTATCATGCTGTTCGGAATATTCAACATTATTATTATCCACTCCTGTCAATCGTTGGTGTCCCTGGTAAGTCTCACGGTCCAGATATTTTTATTCTAAAAACAGTTATGACTGCGTTCCTGTTCTTTCATATAGTCTTCACTTCTTGCCACTATTATTGGTCATGTTGAGAATATGAATCCAGATATTCACTCTGCAGACCACTACTCACTGCAACAGTCAACTTCTTCAATTACCATCTCCCTCCTTGTTTCTGACAGTGTCTCTCATGGGTCTCTATGTTGACCGACTCAGTTTCAGATGTGAACCATTGTCTCACTGCCCTTATGACCTAAATATTGGGAGTGTGGAAGTCATTGTCATATATTATGTTCACAAACTCTATTTCCTTCCTGTCACTCCATCCCATTTCATCCCTTTTCTACTATTCTGGGACTTGGGCATCACTGGATGGCCAGCATTAATAGTCCATTCATATTTGCCCTTGAGAAGGTGATGGTGAGCTGCCTACTTGAATCGCTGCAGTCCGCGTGCTGTGGGTTGACCCAGAATGCCGTTAGAGAGGGCATTCCAGCATCCTGACCAAGAGACTGTAAAGCAACATCGGTATATTTCCTAGTCAGTGTGGTGAGTGGTTTGAAGGGAAATTTGCAGGTGCTGTTTGAAACAGATGAATCACAACTTTGGTGATCCTTTTGGCCATGAGCTGATTCCTGACAACATGCCCTGACCATGTTTAACTTTAATACTCACTGCTCCAGAATGTACTTCATTGGCTTAACTCCTCTGCACTTTGAATCTTGCACTGTGCAATACAGACTTAATGATGACAACAATATGCTGCTGACACTCTCGGGTTGAAACATGCAGGAACAATGATGATTTGAAGTAAAAGAAATCCCATCCATCTGACATTCCTGTGCATGCTGATCGAAAGCGTTATTGTGTCTAGCAATGCCTTTATTTTAATATTAAATCATCTCCCCCAAAACTTCCCTCAGTCTCTCTGTATCGATTATCCAAAGCCCTGACAGTTATACTTATTTAACGTGGTGAGGGATATGGGCCGGGTGCTGGCAGGTGGGACTCGATTGGATTGGGATATCTGGTCGGCATGGACGGGTTGGACGGAAGGGATTGTTTTCATGCTGTACATCTCTATGACTCTATAAGTGCAGTTTCTCCCAAGCAAATGATTTTCACATACACCACCCCAAATACACGCCCCCTCACCCACATACCCCATCCCCACCACACCGCACCGCCCTCCCCTGCCACATATACACCTTATACTTGTCCAATGGAGATATAAACCTTACATTGCTGTGTGTATTTGATGTCTGTTTCATTCCCATATTTCAGTGAAGTTTAGCAATACTCCTCATGCTGGGCAGATAATCCAGTTTATTGAGCAATACACTAGCATGGCCTGCACAGCTCTCCATGTTGGTCTGTCAACTTGTCCCAGCTTATGTTGTTTGAACTGTTCTGAGAAGCCGATTTTGAATTTGATGAAATGAAACATTTCAGCTCACCTGAAAAAGACCTTTATTCAATGTTCTGATTCATGTAATTTTGCTCCAGTTAGTCCCACTACCTAGTCTTTTTCTCCATATTTCCACAACATGTTCTCAGTTAATTAACTGTCTGTTTCTGTCTTTACTGTGAATCTCTCTGTCCCTCAGTATCTTTCCCTGACCTTGGTCTTTGGCTCCCTCGTGTATCGAGTGCTGGCATTTTGAAGATCAGAAACAATGAAATGGTGTGTGCCAGGCTGCTGTTCACATCCTGGTGTGTCCCATGTGGTGGCCAATGGACGGCGGGGGTGGGGGATGTAGTGTGAGTCGGGTTGATGTTCACTTGCTAGTGTGTCCACTGTGATTCTGCATAGAATGGGCTGTGCGTGTCTGACTATTGTTCACTTCCCAGTGTGTCCCATGTGGTGTTCCATGTTTGGGGGTAGTGGGGGGGTTCAGGGTTGTCGGGCTGTTGTTCACTTCCCGAGGTGTCCCATGTGCTGCTCCATGTTGGAAAGGTGGGGTGGTGGTGATGTGTATCGGGCTGTTGTTCACTCTCCTTGTGTATCCCGTGTGGGGCTTCATGTTGGATCGGGGTTTCAGCTGCTTTGACTCACGTCTTTGAAACTTGATCTGCTTCTGTCCACTAAAGGTCTGAATTTTGTGTTTATCCCTTTGAGCTGATCATGTGGTCAGTAATACGAGGAGGCCCCTTGAGTATTATTATAAAGGACGAGGTATCTAACATCTCTGACAATGCTGTTACTTAAAAAAGTTTGTTTGATACTTTCCTTTAAAGAGAGATCTTAAAGGCCGAACTGCCTAGTGCAAACGGCTGAATTAAATAACTTCGGAGGCTTTGAGAGTTTTTCTATAAATAGTGATAACAATTGTCAGCTCGCACAGACCAGGTTTTCCAGTTTTTCTGAGCTGTAAGAATCACCAGGTGCCTGTGGTGGGAGAAGGGTTGAACGCTTCAGTAAATTGTCCCTCGCTGATATTCTCTCTGAAATCTGTCTTGATGCTGTTTCCTCCTGGATTAGAGAATTGCATTCGAGACTGAATGGCCTTGGATGTGTCTTTTGGACAGGAATGAGTTTATGGGATGTTCGTACATTGAAACAGTTCATTAATTGAAGATCTTGTATCTGTTAAGATTTCCAGTAGTTAAGTTATTCTAAAGTCCTCTTCTTTTTGTATATGTTTTTAGTAGAGTGTTTAGATAAATTGTGTTTTGCCAAAAGTTGAGTGGTTGGACAAGCCGCATCGCATCTGGAACAGCCATTTCACATCTGCATTTGCTATGACAAGGTTGGCGTCCAGGCTACCATCTTTAAATATTTTAAGGCAGTCTGTTCTGGTCCAAAGCAAACTGGAGACTCTTGTCCGTTTCGAAATCGATAATTCCAAATTGCATTCAAGTTTAGAATCTCTACAGTGTGCAAACAGGCCATTTGGCCCAACAAGTCCACACCAACCACCGAAGAGTAACACACCCAGAACCATTTCCCTATCGCAATATTCCATATTTTTCCCTGACTAATGCAACCAACCTACAGATCCCTGAACGCACGGGCAATTTAACATAGCCAATTCACCTAACCTGCACATCTTTGAGCTGTGGGAGGAAACCTGAGTACCCAGAGAAAACCCACGTGGTGACTGGGAGACTGTGCACAGGGAGATTGTTGGCTCAAAGGCAGCGTTTGGTAGTTTTTAGTGTCACTTGTTCCGATGATGAATTCGGTTAGTTAGAACAGTGGTTTGCGTAGTAATGGTTATTTCTGTCTTTAAGAGTTCTCAGGGTGTGGAAGAATTGAAGTTGGAGATTTTGCAAAGATGAGAAAGGCAAGCTTTTTTTGGATTGGCAGACAAGCTGGAGTCGTGTTTGTGTTTGGCTATAGCTTGGCGTTTACATTTTGGTGGAAACACCATCAGAATCTTAAGAAATGGCTGGAATTCAATTGCAGATGAGCCAGCTTGAACACAAAAAAGAATCGAAACGGTTTGAAATATGATCAAAAGTAGAATTAAAAGAAAAGGAGAGGAAGAAGAAAGACCAGAAAAAGAAAGAAGAGAATCATAAAGAGAGAGAGGGTTTCAACTTAGAAGTTAGCAATTTGAGAGGAAAGTCGACTTCGCAGGTTGGAGATGAAGGTAGACGGTAGACTGGATGAGGCGGATAGTGAGGATAAGCAACTCTATGGTAGCTACAGTTCTGATGGGGATCTATTTAAATAAATCCAGGTATTGTCTACATTTGATGAGAAGGATGTAGAAGACTTTTTATTTTCATTTGTGAAAATTGGTAAATGAATGCAGTGGGCACTGACCATGTGGATGTAGTTGTTCCAAACAAGGCTGGTCGGTATAAGGAGTGATGTATTTGCATCCCTGTCACAGGGGGGTATCTCGGGCGTATGAGGAGGTGAAGAAATCCATCTGAAGTGCATATGAGCTTGTGCCACAAGCCTACAGTCATCGTTTCAGGAATCTAAAAGAGCATCCCCGGTTAAATGTACATTGAATTTGAAAGAATCCAACAAAGTAATTTTGAAAGGTGAATAAGGGTATTCAGAAGAGAGCCACCTATAATACTCTTAGAGAGATTCTAACTATGGAAGAGTTCAAACATTCACTTCCTGCTGTCTTGAGAACTCCAGTGGAAGAGCAGAGAGTTATAATGTCAAGATTTGAAGCTGAAATGGCTGATGTTGATAGGTTCGTCCATAAATCAAAGTTTGGCTTCTATGAGGGATTAAGAAAAATGTGCAAGATCTTCTTAAAACATTTCCCTGTGAGAGTAAGGTTTACTGGCATAGGCCAGGAGAAGCAGGTAAAGGGGTTACAGAATTAAGAGTTATAGAAGCATGTAAATCTTTTCAGCTGAGACATTGAGATACATGTCACTGAGAAGGACTACAAGAGAGATGCGAGTGCTCCATTATGTTACGGTTGGAATATCCGGTGAAACCATCAACAGAAATATTTCACAATTGGGAAGGAGGCCTTGAGCTTCGTGTTGGCATTGCAACATTTCAGCGTTTAACTTGCAAATAGCGTGTCTGAGACAAATCTATATATGGTCATAACACCTAAACATTTTTGGAGAAATTTAGGGACAAAACATCTGGTCTGTTCAGATCAAAGTTATTATTGTTGCCATTTAATTTAGAAGTTATATAGGTGACAGGATGATAACCCATACTTCCTGACAAGCTGTCGAGTCTTAGATGAAGCAAGACGGAGGCGTTCTGTGGCCGGAGTAAACTGGCTGCAATACAATGGAGTTGTGAATGTTTTTATGCTTAGTGTAAATGCAATATAAATGTATTGCAGTCTACAAAAACAGTAAGAATAAAGGGTTTAAAATTAGGCCAGTTTTGTATATTGATGATTCTTTTTTTCAAAGGGGGAGTTGTGACGATACTCTTACTTGAAAAACTTATTTCCTCTTGGTTTTTTTGAAAAGAGGTCTTCAAGGCAGAACTGACGCCTGAAAACTGCTGAAGTAAAGAACTGAGGAGGCCTTTCGGTATTATTAAAACGGTGGGAACAATTGAAGGGCAGTGGCCAGCTTTACCAGACCAAATCTTCTTGGTTTGTTTTATCTGCAATATTCAGAAGCTGCTCGAGATCCAAAAGGGTTGGAGGTTTAAATGCATGATCCCTCGCTGCTATGCTCTCTGAAACCTCTCTTGAAGCGGCTTCCTCTTGAATTGGAGAACTGCACGTAAGATTTTGTGTTTGAATCTACGTTTTTGCCAAGGGGTATGTTTATGGGATGCTCCTGTATTCGCACAGTTAATTAGTAGAAGCCACTGTATCCATTGTTTACATAAGTGTTTCAATAGAGAAGATCTCCCAAATTGTTCTTCTCTTTGTTTGTGTTTTAACGAGAGCGTTTCAATTACATTTTGCTTAACGGTGAGTGGTTTGACCAGTTGCAAAACATCTGGAACATACACTTCACATCTACGTTTAAAATAAGGGAATGTTAGGGGCTAGGCTGCCTTCATAAAACACTTGCAGCTGAGGGGCTTCTGACTGACTCCTAGTATTGAAAAGATAGTGGAGGTACTGGGGATGGTTTGTTGGAGATTGTACTGTGAACTGCCCAAGACATTCAGGGAGACACAAGGATATCGTGACCCAACTCTGGATGGAGAATGGGGACTGTAGGTACAACTTCTGGGTCTGTTACATGAATAACAAATGGAGCAGAGACTGCAGAGAGGGGAAGCTCTGAAACCACGGAGAGAGTGTATGTGGGAAAATAATTTATCGTATCTGTCTGTGTCTTAGCCTGGACAAACATACACTGTCACTCTCTCAATTACATACACCGATACAAACTCTTCCTATCTCCTATCTGCCCAACGCACACATTCACCTTCCCCCCTCTCACATGTGCACATGCATACTCCGCTGTCTCACACGCACGCATACACACACTCTCTCTCCCGTCCACACTCACACATACACTTCTCCTCATTCTCTCGCATACACATACTGTCTCTCTCTCTCCCCTTCACACAAACACACACCCCCTCTCTCTCTCTGTCACATGCACAAACGCACGCATATGCGTATACATATACATTTTAGGGTGAATTTGCACTTGCATTTTTGTATTTGCATATATAATCTATTTTGTTCCAAAAACATACAATTTGTAGACAGTTCGTCAATGTGGTATTTATAATCTCCTACCTTGGAAGTAAACCCAATCTCACTCCAGGTGAAGACACACAAAGAATCCAAACAACACCTCACGCCTCAAATACATTGTCTGACCGGAGGGCTCCTTTCCATCGATAATACCTGAAGGTATCTCCAGGCAGCGACTTGAAAGAAACGAGGGGACTTGCATACTAATTAAGCAAACCCTGCCTCTCCATTCTAACTGATTGAAGTTAAAAGAGCCATCTTATGTGTGTTCAGTTCATGCGCATGAGTTGTACACCCTTTGATCTTTTCCTTAGAAATCCTGTCTCTAAAGTCTTCCTCGCTGCCTAACATCTGATGAAGAATCAGCTCTCAGAAAGCTACTGTTTTCAAATAAACCTGTTGAACTATAATCTGATTTCCTGTGAATTTTGACCTTGTCCATCCCAGTCCAAAACCAGCACGTTCACATTTTGGCTTTTATTAGTTAGCAAATCCCCTCTCCTAGCATTTTTTCCCTAATTCAATGTGCTCTCGTGTTGCATATTAATCTTTTGTGAGGCACGTTTTGCAATTGTTTTTGGATATAGAGATATAATATATCTGTAAGATCTCCTTTATCCACCTGGCTTGTCACTTTTTTAAAAATGTTTGTCAAATCATTGAAACATGAGTCATCCTTAATAAAACCGTGGATTCTGGATTAGTGGTGCTAGAAGAGCACAGCAGTTCAGGCAGCATCCAAAGAGCAGTAAAATCGACGTTTCGGGCAAAAGCCCTTTATCAGCAATAAACGCAGAGAGCCTGAAGCGTGGAGAGATAAGCTAGAGGAGGGTGGGGGCGGGGAGCAAGTAGCATAGAGTACAATAGGTGAGTGGGGGAGGGGGTGACGATGATAGGTCAGTGAGGAGAGGGTGGAGTGGATAGGTGGAACAGGAGATGGGGAGGTAGGACAAGTCCGGACAAGTCATGGGGACAGTTCTGAGCTGAAAGTTTGGAACTGGGGTGAGGTGGGGAAGGGGAAATGAGGAAACTGTTGAAGACCACATTGATGCGCTGGGGTTGAAGTGTTCGAAGGTGGAAGGTGAGGCGTTCTTCCTCCAGGTGTCTGCTGGTGAGGGAGCGGCGGTTAAGGAGGCCATGACCTCTATATCCTCGGCAGAGTGGGAGGGGGAGTTGAAATGTTAGCATACGGGGCGGTGTGGTTGTTTGGTGCGGGTGTCCCAGAGATGTTCCCTAAAGCGTTGTCCTAGGAGGCGCCCAGTCTCATCAATGTGGGGAGACTGGGCGCCTCCTAACAGAACGCGTTAGGGAACATCTACGGGACACCAGCACCAATCCACCACACCCCCCATGGCCCAAGATTTCAACTCCCCCTCCCACTGTGCCGAGGATATGGAGGTCCTGGGCCTCCTTCACCACCGCTCCCTCACCACCAGACGCCTGGAGGAAGAATTCCTCATCTTCCGGTTCGGAACACTTCAACCCCAGGGCATCAATGTGGACTTCAATCGTTTCCTCATTTCCCCTTCCCCACCTCACCCTAGTTCCAAACCTCCAGCTCAGCACTGTCCCCATGACTTGTCCGGACTTGTCCTACCTGCTCATCTCCTGATCCACCTATCCACACCACCCTCTCCTCACTGACTTATCACCTTCATCCCCTCCCCCACTCACCTATTGTACTCTATGCTACTTTCTCCCCACCGCCACCCTCCTCTAGCTTATCTCTCCACGCTTCAGGCTCTCTGCCTTTATGCCTGATGAAGGGCTTTTGCCCGAAACGTCGATTTTACTGCTCCTTGGATGCTGCCTGAACTGCTGTGCTCTTCCAGCACCACTCATCCTGAATCTGGTTTCCAGCATCTGCACTCATTGTTTTTACCTCCTTAATAGAACCGTGTTAACTGTGATGGATTGTGGCTTGACTTTGAAAATCTCCCGTTAGTAATTCCTTCATACCAGATTCTAACAATTTGCCTTCCATCCCAATAATTTGCCCAATACTTTCTATTCCACAATGAAGTTAGTTATTCTAAGTTCATCCCTTTCTATAAGCTGTACCTCCCCTTTCAATTCCTGTGAAACAGGCACAAAGCAGTAAAAGGTCTTCTCTAATTGCTATGTAAAATGTATGAGTGGCTGATTGGACTCATTCGGTTCGATATTTGATCAGGCATCGTCAGCATGGTGTCATCAGAGGGAAGTTATACTGAACGAACTTTATTGATTTTTTTCGAAGAGGTCATTTATATTGTTTTTCAGCCAGGCCTTTAACAAAGACCCTCGGGAGAAACTGATAAAGAAAGTACAATCTCAATGGTATCAAGGGTAATTTGGAAACTGGCATTCAAGTAGTCTTAGTGGCAGAATGGTGGAAGAAGGCTGTTTGTGTGTCTGGAAACCAGATTCCCCTGGTGTACCACAAGGATCAGTGCTGTGTCCCTTATTATTTGTGGTATTCATAAATGATATAGATGTGAACGTGGAGTGGGTGAGGGGAGTGTGACAAATAAATGTATGTTTGACACAAAGATTGGACGGGTAGTCGTCATTTAAGAGGAAGGCCTTATGTTACAGGATGATACAGATGGAATGTTCAGATCGGCAGATCAATGGCAGATAGAGTGTAACCCTGTTAAATATGAGGTGATGCACTTTGGAAGAAGGAAACTGTCAGGGGAGGACTCAATGAATGAGAGCACACTGGGAAGCTCAGAGACTCTTCTCCAGACATCGCTGAATATGACTGGACAGGGTAATAGGCTAGTTAAGCAGTCATATGCGACTGTTGGCATAGCTATTATTCATCGAGACAGAGATTGTAAGAGTTATACAAGATTTTGGTTAGGCCAAGATAGAATAATGTGTGTATTTCTGGTAGCCACATTCCAGGAAGGCTGCGATTGCACTGTACGGTTGTAGAGGATATTCACCAGGATGTTCCCTGGGATGGAGCATATCAGACATGGAGAGAGGCTGGATAACCTCAGATTGTTTACTTTGGAGTAAAGAAGTATGAGGGGACGTGATTCAGAAGGATATGATTATGAGGAACATGGACAGGATGGATAGACAACAGTTGTCCCTTTTCGTCAACGGGCCATGAAGAAGCAGCAGGCTTTTAAAGTGAAGAGTTTGAGGTTTAGAGAGGTTTTAATGATTGTTTTTCACCCAGAGGCTGTTAGGGTCAGGAATAAACTTCCAGAGAAGGTAGTTGTTACGCGTAATCTCACAACCATTAAACGGTGATTGGACCAACACGTGAAGTATCATAACATGTATAGCTATGTATCTCATGTAAGAAAGTAAGACTAATGTAGATCATGCTGTTTTTCTGACGGAACAGAGTCTATGCTTTTGTGCTTGTTTCATTGTGGAAGAAAAAGCAGTTAGGTAGATGAATGTTGTGTTGGCATTCATTTTAAGAGGAATTGTGTACATGAGTAACGGTGTGTCACTGTAGCTGTACAGGATATTTGGTTGTCATCAGGGTTAGCTACATGTGGTTCTGACTCTGGCATGTCCACCCACACTTGTTACTGAATCACAGATCAGCTTGAAGGTAATAGTAGTCTGAGGGATGATCCTGAGGGAAAGGTTACACATTCTGACTGAATACAATTCTACTGCTGCTATTGCTGTAGTCTACAGCACTCCATGAATGCCCAATTTGAGTTGCAGTACCTGCAATTCAATTCTACTGACCCTACCCCAGTTCACACCATAACCCATTCATACATTAGACCTGTACTCAGTGACCTACTCTGATTTCTGATGTTCTACCACATACATTTCCATATTCTCATTCCGCTGAGGGTCCCTCCTTGATGACATTGCCTCCAATTTATTACCTTCCTTACACACTTTAACATATTCATCTGATTATTTTTGCATTCAAATAATGCCATCGTGTGTGTTTCATGTGAATTTGTTTCCCTCTCCCTGGCCATGAGTAAGAGCTTTGTAATGTCAGTGATACCAGCTTTATGTAGTTTCAGAGCCAATGAATTTGGGCATCAAACTGGTTGAGCAACAGGAGACAGAGAGTAGTAGTTGAAGGGTGTTCCTCGAAACGGAGAAAGGTGTACATTGGTGTTCCACAGGGATCAGTATTTTGCCCACTGTTGCTTGTGATATCCAAAAATGACCTGGAAGAGGGCACAGTTGGTATGATCAGCAAGTTTGCAGGTGACACGAATATTGGTGACGTAGCAGAAAGCATAATGGACTGTCAAAGAATACAGGAGAATATAGATAGACTGGAGAGTTAGCAAGAGAATTGGCAGATGGAATTCAATCCAGACAAATGTCAGGTGATGCATTTCGGCAAGTCTAATTCTAGACCGAATTATGAAGTGAACGGAAGAGCCTTGGTAAAAGTTGATGAGCAGAGAGATCTGGGAGTGCAGGTCCATTGTACCCTGACTGTTGCTGCACTGGTGGATAGAGTGGTCACGAAGATATATGGCAAGCTTGCCTTCATTGGACGGGGTATTGCGTATAAGAGCTGGCAGGTCATGTTAAAAATGTACAAGACATTAGTGCGGCCGCATTTATAATACTGTCTACCGTTCTGGTCGATACATTACCAAAAGGATGTGGAAGCTTTGGAGAGAATGCAGAGATGGTTTATGAGGGTGTTGCCTGGTATGGAAGGTGCTAGCTGTGAAGAGAGATTAGGTTTGTTTTCATTAGAAAAAAGGAGATTGAGGGGGACCTGATTGAGGTTTTCAAATTCATGAAGAGTCGAGACAGGTAGATAGCGATAAACTTTTTTCCCAGGGTGAAGGATCCAATAACGAGAGGTCACGCTTTCAAGTTGAAAGATGAAATGTTTAAGGGGGATACATGTGGCAAGTACTTTACACAGCGGGTGGTGGGTGTCTGGAACGCTTTGCCAGCAGAGGTGGTAGAGGCAGGCATGGTAGATTCATCGAAGTCTTGGAGAGTCGAAGGGGCGGGTCCTGGGCTGTAAATGTTCTTTCTTCGTTCTTTGGTCTTTTATTGTTTTCACTCTCACCTTAAATTGATGCCCTCTCCTCCTCGAGTCCCCAACTCTGTGAAAAAAAGGCTGAGTCAAATCACCCTATCCATGCCTCTCATTATCTTGTATCCTTCTCTGAGATCCCCGACAGTTCTCTCCGCTCTCAAGAACAAAGTTCTCGCTTGTCTAACCTCTCCCTATAATTCATGCTGTTGAGTTAGGCCATCATTTTTGAATATTTTTGCTGCACACATTCCAATTTAAAACAAACATCCTTCTGAACGCAATGTGACGAAAACTGAACACAACAATACAAGTGCAGCATCACCAACATCCTGTATAACTGCAACATAACATCCCAACGTCTCTCCTCCATGTTATGATCGATGAATGCCAGGGTACCAAAAGTCTTCTTCACTACCATGTCTACCTGTGACTCCAATTTCAGAGAATGGTGGACCTGAACTCCATGGTTATTCCGCTCAACTGCACGCCTTAAGGCCCGACCATACACCATGAAACTCCAAAGTTGTTCTAACTTTGCAAAATTATTCCTCGGCCCACTTCTACAGTTGATCAAGATTCTGCTGAAATTTCTGATAAACTTCCTCACTGTCCACGATACCACCTATTTTACTGTCAACTTCAAATTTACTAATAATGCCTTGGACATTCTCAAGAATATCATTGATATAGGTAAAAAGCAGGAATGGACCCAGCACCGATCCCTGAGCACTTCATGTGTCACAGGCTTCCAGTCCAAGAGCATCCTTGCACTATTACACACTGCGAACTACCATGAGGCCAATTGTGTATCCAATTTGCCAGCTCCCTCTAGATTTTATCCGATGCTAACCTTCAACTCCAGCCTATCAAAGGAAACATCATCAAAGGCCTTACTGAAAACTATGCAGACTACGTCTACCGCCCTGCCCTCAACAACATTCCTCATCACTTCATCAAAGAACTCAAACACGTTTGAAAGGCATGATCTCCCACTCACAAAGCTATGCAAATATTCCATTTTAAAAACAACTAATAAAATAATAATTAAAATTAATAACAAACAGAAATGATATGACATTTTCAGTGGAGAGAAAATTAACCATGGTGTGTGATATTGGAACGTACATCATGGGTGAAGGGCAGATAGATTTTGTACCTGTGTCATTGAACTGTGTTGAAATAAAAAAGTAATAGTGATTCAGTGGTTAGCACTGCTGCCTCTAGTGGTACGAATCTGGGTTTGATTCCAGCCTTGGTTGACTCTTTATGTGGAATTTGCACATTCTCCCAACTTCTGAGTGTGTATCCTCTGGGTGCTCCATTTTCCTCCCACAATCCGAAGATGTACAGGTCAGATGAATAGGCAATGCTAAGTTACCCATAGCGTTATGGGCATTAGTCAGGGTAAATGTAGGGTAGGGGAATGGGACTCGGTAGGTTACTGTTTGGAGAGTGGGTGCGGTCTTGTTGGGCTAAATGGCCTGTTTCCAGACTGCAGAAAATCTGGAAAAAAAACTATTTCTAATCAAACCCGTTCTTTCCAAATGCATGCACACTTGATACCTCAGAGTCTTCTCAAGTAACCTACCTACCACTGATGTTAGGCTTCCTAATCGATAGCTCCCAGATTTTTCTTTACTTCCCTTCATGCATAATAGCACAATATTTGCTACCCTCCAATCTTCTGGAACCTAACCTGTGACTAACAATGTTGCAAACATATCAACCACGGTCCGCGCAGTTTATTCTGTAGACTCTTGCAGTGTTCTTGGATGCATCTGTTTTAACCAGGAGATTTATCCACCTTCATACATTCTAATGCGTCCAACACGTCCACTGCTGTGATATTGACTAACCTCAAGATATCACCACGACCTTCGTTAAGCTCCCAAGTCTTCATGTATTTCTCCACGGCAAACACAGAGGAGAAATATTCATTGAGAATCTCGCACATCTCCTATGTTTCTCGACGTGCATGACCACTTTGTCCTGGTGGGGTTATGTTCTCATTTAGTTTTTCTTTTTTCTTTGATATATGTAAAGAACCTCTTTGGATTAAACACCGATCTTCTCAGCCAAGGCTAACCTGTGCCCCCTTTTTGCCCTCCTGATTTCCGACTTCAATAAAATCCTGTATTCCCCTGTATACCTACAGGGGTTTCATTGATGCCAGGTGCCTGGACCTGAGCCACGCCTCCTTTTAGCTGATCAAGTCTCAACATCTCCTGACATCCAGTGTTTAAAAATGTGTTGCTGGAAAAGCGCAGCAGGTCAGCCAGCCTGAAAGGAGAAGGAGAATCGACGTTTCGGGCATAAGCCCTTCTTCAGGAATCAGGGTTCCCTATTCCTGTCAAGCTTGCATTTTATCCTCACTGGATTTATCCCCAATGGATATTGAACTCTAACCATCTGCCTTTTAAAGGCGTCCCACTTGCTGGAGGTCCCTTCACCTACAAACAAACTCAACCAACCAACCCCTACAAGCTCCTGTCTAATTGCATCAAAATTCGCCTTGCCCCAATTTAGAAGTTGAATATGTGGATCAGTTTTGTCCTTCTCCATAAGTATATTAAAACTAATAGAACTATGGTTACTGTTCCCAGAGTGTTCCCGCACTGTCACCTAAATCACCAGTCCTGTCCCAATGCAGACACTCTTAACTCCCACCATCAGCATACCATTGCAGACCCTCTGCCCACCCCTGTCTGTATCCCATTGCAGACGCTATGCCCTACAATATCAAAATCACATTGCAGACGCGCTTCCCTCCAATGTCAGTATCCCATTTCAGACGCTCTATCTTCCCTTGTCTATATCCCATTGCAGACGCTCTGCCCTCCTCCGCCTGTATGCCAATGCAGACGCTCCGTCCTCCCCTGTCTACATCCCATTGCCGACGCTCTGCACTCTCCCGTCTGTATCCCATTGCAGACGCTCTGCCCTCCCCCTGTCTGTATCCCATTGCAGACTCTCTGCCCTCCCCGTCTGCATCCTATTGCAGCCACTTCACCCGCCCACTTTCTGTATCCCATCGCGATGCTCTGTCCTCCCCCGTCTGTATCCCATTGCAGACGCTCTGTCTCCATTTGACATCTTATTGAATGACTATCCTGGTGCATGAGCAAACTCATCTCCAACCACTTCATCCAATTCATTAGTTTGGATTGTAATTTGTTGATGATCTCACATAAATCCCTGAAGAATTCACGGTGGCACAGTGGCGCGCACTGCTGCCTCACAGCGCCTGAGATCCAGGTTCAATTCCGGCCTCAGGCGGCTGACTGTGTGGAGTTTGCACATTGTCTGCCTCGGTTTCCTCCAGGTGCTCTGGTTTTCTCCCACAGTCCAAAAATGTGCAGGTTAGGTGAATTGGCAGAGCTACATTGCCCGTAGTATTAGGTGAAAGGGTACATGTAGGAGAATGGGGTCCAGGTCGGTTGCAATTCGGCGGATCTTTGTGGACTTGTTGGGCCGAAGGGCCTGTTTCTACACTGTAACTGATCCTATCTAATCTAATCTAAATTCCACTCGGCACAGCTTTCCAAACACAAAATGAGTAATGATCTCTACTCTGTATTTCCTGACAGCTACCTGCGGCGCCCCTGCTCCTGCATAACAGCCTGGGGTGGTTATATGGCACCATCCTGTGCCGTGTAATTTACTGAAATGACTTTAATACTTCATTCTATTCCTGTCTAACCCCATGGAGGGGTATTATGGCCTCCCCCTGGTACATTGGCTCAGTGCTGACTGGCTGAATAAGACCTTTCTCTCCCTCAGTAACAGCCACGAAGGGTGAATTGACAGAACACTGTGTGAGATAGGAGCAGCAGTTGGCCATTCGGCCCCTCCAACATGCTGCTCAGTGTAGAAATTTCATGGACGGTATGATTGTAGCTGAACACCACCTTCCTGTCTGTTCTCATTAGACATCGACTCCTCTGTGCATCAAAGGTCAGTCAAGATCAGCCTTAAATATCTTCAATGACCCAGACTTCACTGTACCCTGGGGATGACGGCGTCAGAGATCACACAATCCAAAGGAGAAAGTTACAACTTTATCTCAAATGGAAATGGGAGACCCCTTTCTTTTTAAAGAGTGTTAACCTCACTGCATGTCACCTCCTCTTTTCAGACACAAGGGCACAGCAAATGTGAACAAACATAGACCATTCAGCCCCTCAAACATATCCCACAGTCCCATGTACTGTTCAGTCGAGTATTTATCAAACCGAGCTTCATTGCCACCCTTGGGAAAATAATCCTGATACCACGAGGCCACAGAGCATAGGAAACTGGAATTAAGTCTACTTTGATGTTTGCTCCTGCCTGGCGTGTTTCTCAACACAATTCTGTCACCTTTTCACTGCAACTCTTGATTATTGTTTTAATCCAACCTTTGTCTTGAAGACATGGTTGTGTCTGTCTGTCTGTCTCTCCTCTCTCTCTCTCTCTCTCTCTCTCTCTCTATATATATATATATATATATATATATATAAAATGTGTGTGTGTGTATGTGTGTGTGTGTATATATATATATATATTATATATATAAGTATGTGTGTGTGTGATTGTGTGTGTGTTTCTGTGTATATCTGTTTAATGGCAGGAGACAGGGTGGTCGTGGATGGTTGTTTTGCAGACTGGAAGGCTGTGAGCAGCGATGATCCTCAGGCAGATTTGTTGAGTCCTCTTTAGTTTGTCATTTATATAAATGATTTGGATTAGAATTATTACAGGTGATTTAGCAAATTTGCTGGTGACATCCAGTTTGGATGTACAGTGGACAGTGTTTGTATAATGGTGAACAATTGAATGTTACAAAGCGATCTTCATTAATTAATCAATGATTCAGAGAGATGTAACACAGGAAAACAGAGCCTTCAACTCGTTCATGCCAACCAAACTTTCTAAATAAATCTTGCCCCATTTAACAGCATTTGGCCCATATCCCAGTTTCATATAGCTACCCAGTTGCATTTTAAATGCTGTAATTGCTCCAGCCTCCAACAGTTCCTCCGGAGATTTACTCCATAGAAGCACCATCCACTGTAGGAAAAAATGTAGTCCTTAATTGTCTTTCAAATATTTCTCTTCCCACCTTAAACTTATGCCTTCTAGTTTTAGACTCTCCTATCCTCATCCTATACCTGCTCTTCATAATTTTATAAATATCTCGAAACTGCAAACGTGACTCCAATCAACACAAATCGTTGTGCTTTACGTCATCCTGGGCCTAAATTCTCTAATTAAATCGTGGTACCTTTTCCTTTTCCATCAAAGCACGATTCCAAAAACGTTTAATGAACTTATTCAGACATATTATGAAACAGTTCTGTGGGATTTGAAAGTAGAATTTTTGGCGCAGTGATGGGGACACCACCATCATTCAGCATTATCTCCTAATGCTGCAATATGATGCTACTCTGTGTTTGTTCATCAGCCTGTTTTAACATGCTGTGACACACCTTCACAAAACATGAATACACAACACCTGCTCCAGAGACAGGGGCAACACCAGTCGTTCATGGACTGGAATCGAATCCAGAGTTCCGGTTCAGAAACGTGGGCACTACCCCCTACACACGGCCTAAAGCATGCCCTAAGATCTGGTCTTATTTTAAATACATGGGTGTATAAAATTCTGATTAACATGACCAAATTATACGGGCGACATTTCTCGTTGAAAAAAAAAGTACAAGTTATTAGCCGCAACTATAGGATGTTGAGTGAATTCGCTGTGCCATTGAGATAAACTATGTGTATCTTTCATTGCTTGGCTATGATTTCCAGTTTAAATAGCTGTTATAAGTAGACTCCTACATTAGGGAAAGAAATTCTGCAACACGCTCTGCACTGTGAAGGATCTCGAGTAGATATCAATACTGAACACCGGAGATGAGGAAAGAGCACAATTCTGGCCCAAAACACCAGTCACTATTTCCAACATCTGACATGTGGCTTCCCTCTTCCTTAAATCATCAAGTGATACAAGGCAACTGTTAATTTTCGAGGCTCTCCTTATCCGCTCCTCCCTCTGCCTGCGCAAAGCAAACCAAGTTCTGCATTTTTAGGGAACTCAAGGCTACTGTTTGTAGGCCTTCTGGAGAGGGGAGTGTCGTATTAATCCGAAGGGGGACGTTTGAGGGGGCAGTAATATCACTCACTGCGCTGAAGTGTGGCAGATGGAGTTTAACTTGGTTAAATATGAGGTATTGCATTTTTGTAAATCAAACAAGGGGAGGGCTGACACAATTAATGCGCGGCTTTCATAGCTTTGTCGAAAATAGGGACCCTGGTACGTAGGTATAATTCTTTGAAATTTGTGCTGCTGGGCGTTTAAGGTTACTTCATTGTTCAGACCTTTGAGATTAGAAGTTGAGAACTCATGCTGAAATTGTTCAGGAAATTGTTCAATCCTCTTCTGTCGTACTGTGTGCAGTTCTGGTCGTCCTGTTACAGGAAGGATAATATTAATCTGGAGAGGGTTCGGAAGAGATTTACCAGGATGCTACCAGTAACCCCTCATCTTCTGTTTCGGAAGCCTACAAACACACGGCATTGACATTGAACTGACCAGTTTCCAAAACATCCCTCACCCATCCAGATCCCAAATACAATCCTCCGACTCAGATCCGCCCTCTCGAGGGGACCTAACTGTCCATCTTCCTTTCCACCATTCCGTTCCACACTCCCCACTGACCTATCACTATCACCTCCTACCTTTGTTCACCTATCGCCTACGTTTCCCCCAGCCTCACCCCACCACTAATTTTCTCTCAGCTCTGTTCACCCTTCCCAGTCCTGACGAATGGTCCTGCCTGAAACGTCGACTCTCTTGCTCCTGATCTGCTTTTCCTTTTCCACCACCACACTTTATCTACATTGAATTCTCTTGTTAACATAATTTCGTTGTCTGTTATAACATTTTCTTCTCATTTCATTGATTTTATATGTTCTCTCAATGTTTTATTTATATTGTAATGTCTGTACAGTAGTTGCAGGATGTACGTTTCCATTTATAAACAG
>NW_027311628.1:0-21912 GCF_047496795.1 Chiloscyllium punctatum
CTCTCTCTCTCTCTTTTCAGCGTCTCTGTCCCTCTCTCTCTCTTTCTCCCCAATTTCTCTCTTTCTCCTATCTCTCTCTCTCTCTCTCTTTTCAGCGTCTCTGTCCCTCCCTCTCTCTCTCTTTCTCCCCAATTTCTCTCTTTCTCCTATCTCTCTCTCTCTCTCTTTTCAGCGTCTCTGTCCCTCCCTCTCTCTCTCTTTCTCCCCAATTTCTCTTTCTCCTATCTCTCTCTCTCTCTCTCTCTCTCTCTCTCTTTTCAGCATCTCTGTCCCTCCCTCCCTCTCTCTTTCGCCCCAATTTCTCTCTTTCTCCTATCTCTCTCTCTCTCTCTCTTTTCAGCGTCTCTGTCCCTCCCTCTCTCTCTCTTTCTCCCCAATTTCTCTTTCTCCTATCGCTCTCTCTCTCTCTCTTTTCAGCGTCTCTGTCCCTCTCTCTCTCTCTCTCTCTTTCTCCCCAATTTCTCTCTCTCTCTCTCTTTTCAGCGTCTCTGTCCCTCCCTCTCTCTCTCTTTCTCCCCAATTTCTCTCTTTCTCCTATCTCTCTCTCTCTCTCTTTTCAGCGTCTCTGTCCCTCCCTCTCTCTCTCTCTTTCGCCCCAATTTCTCTCTTTCTCCTATCTCTCTCTCTCTCTCTTTTCAGCGTCTCTGTCCCTCCCTCTCTCTCTCTTTCTCCCCAATTTCTCTTTCTCCTATCTCTCTCTCTCTCTCTCTCTCTCTTTCAGCGTCTCTGTCCCTCCCTCCCTCTCTCTTTCGCCCCAATTTCTCTCTTTCTCCTATCTCTCTCTCTCTCTCTTTTCAGCGTCTCTGTCCCTCCCTCTCTCTCTCTTTCTCCCCAATTTCTCTTTCTCCTATCGCTCTCTCTCTCGCTCTTTTCAGCGTCTCTGTCCCTCTCTCTCTCTCTCTCTCTTTCTCCCCAATTTCTCTCTCTCTCTCTCTCTTTTCAGCGTCTCTGTCCCTCCTCTCTCTCTCTCTGTCGCCCCAATTTCTCTCTTTCTCCTATCTCTCTCTCTCTCTCTCTTTTCAGCGTCTCTGTCCCTCCCTCTCTCTCTCTTTCTCCCCAATTTCTCTCTTTCTCCTCTCTCTCTCTCTCTCTCTCTTTCGCTCCCTATCTCTCCCAGTCTCTCTATTTCTCAGTTTATCACTCTCTCACCCCCCATTAATCCCTCTATCACTCTCCTTCTCTCTCTCTCCATCTCTCTCTCTCCCCACTCTCTCCCCCTCTCCCTCCCTCTCTCCCCTTCTCTCACTCTCTCTCCCTCTCTCACTCTCACTCTCTCCCTCTCTCTGTCTGTCTCTCTCCCTCTCTCTTTCTCTCCCTTGCTCCCTCTCCATCTCACTCTCTCTCTCCCTCTGTTTTTCTCTCTCTCTCTCTCTCTCTCTCCCTCACTCCCTCGCTCCCTCACTGACGGTGAAGATGGGGCTGTGCTGAAGGGGAAGGGGAGGTGAGGGGTTTGGGGGGGGGGGGGGTAAGAAGTTACCAGGAACTGGTGAAGGGTCACACCCACGCAGTGCAGACTGGGTGGGGAAGGGGCAGAGGGCAGAGGTTAAGGGGGGTAAGGGAGGGGGCAAGGGGGGGGGAGCGGGGAGAGGGGTGGAGGGAATGGGAGCTGGAGGGAGGGAAGGAGGGGGGAAGGGAGGGGGCACATTCCCAGTGGGAAACTCACGGTGCACAGCCCCTAGACCCTCTATTAACCCCCAGACCCACAATTACCCCCACAGACCCACAATTACCCCCATAGACCCACAATTACCCCCTGGACCCACAATTACCCCCCAGACCCTCAATTACCCCCATAGACCCTCAATTACCGCCATAGACCCTCAATTACCCCCATAGACCCACAATTACCCCCCCAGACCCTCAATTACCCCCATAGACCCACAATTACCCCCCCCAGACCCTCAATTACCCCCATAGACCCACAATTACCCCCAGACCCACAATTTCCCCCCAGACCCACAATTACCCCCAGACCCACAATTACCCCCAGACCCACAATTACCCCCATAGACCCACAATTACCCCCAGACCCACAATTACCCCATAGACCCACAATTACTCCCCAGATCCACAATTACCCCCAGACCCACAATTACTCCCCAGATCCACAATTACCCCCCTAGACCCACAATTACCCCCCCAGACCCTCAATTACCCCCAGACCCACAATTACCCCCCCAGACCCTCAATTACCCCCATAGACCCACAATTACCCCCCCAGACCCTCAATTACCCCCATAGACCCACAATTACCCCAGACCCACAATTACCCCCATAGACCCACAATTACTCCCCAGATCCACAATTACCCCCAGACCCACAATTACTCCCCAGATCCACAATTACCCCCCTAGACCCACAATTACCCCCCCCAGACCCTCAATTACCCCCCAGACCCTCAATTACCCCCATAGACCCTCAATTACCCCCATAGACCCACAATTACCCCCAGACCCACAATTACCCCCCTAGACCCACAATTACCCCCCCCAGACCCACAATTACCCCCATTGACCCACAATTACCCCCAGACCCACAATTATTCCCCAGACCCACAATTACCCCTAGACCCACAATTACCCCCCCAGACCCTCAATTACCCCCATTGACCCACAATTACCCCCAGACCCACAATTACCCCAATGACCCACAATTACCCCCCCAGACCCACAATTACCCCCCCAGACCCACAATTATCCTCCCAGACCCACAATTATTCCCCAGACCCACAATTACCCCCTAGACCCACAATTACCCCCCCAGACCCTCAATTACCCCCATAGACCCACAATTACCCCAGACCCACAATTACTCCCCAGATCCACAATTACCCCCAGACCCACAATTACCCCTCTAGACCCTCAATTATCCTCCCAGACCCACAATTACCACCTAGACCCTCAATTACCCCCATAGACCCACAATTACCCCAGACCCACAATTATGCCCAGATCCACAATTACCCCCTGGACCCACAATTACCCCCTGGTCCCACAATTACCCCTCTAGACCCTCAATTATCCTCCCAGACCCACAATTACCCCCAGACCCACAATTACCCCCCAGACCCACAATTACCCCCTGAGACCCACATTTAGCTCCTTCCCCCTCCCCAGACTTGCACTGACTGCCCCCAGGACCTCAGTTAGCCCGCAGAGCCACACAGATACCCCCCGTATGGGCAAATACACCCTCAGACCTGCACCTACCCCTCCAGACTCTCAGTGATACCCCCTCACACTCCCAAGTACCCCTCCGTTGCTGTAAATACACCCTGAATTCACCAGCTCCCACCCCCTCACCAAACATACCCTCCCAGACCCTCAACTACCCCTCAGATTCACAAATACACCTCCAGCCCTGAACATACTCACTCCACCCCTCCCAACAAGATTGCCAATTGAGCTCCCAGGGGTATTGCCCTCCGGCTTCACCTCCCTCCTCCCACTCCCTCGTTCCATCCCTCCTTCGTTACCCCCCCCCCCCCCCCCTCCTCTGTGTCCCGTCAACATGCTCTTAGCATTAGGGAGGGAGGGACAGCGAGAGGGAGAGAGGGAGAGAGAGGGAAAGAGGTGGGGGAGATGGGGGGAGAGAGCGAGAGAGAGAGAGAGAGAGAGACAGACAGACAGAGAAAGGGAGAGAGGGCGGAGAGAGAGAGAGAGGGGGAGAGAGAGAGAGAGAGAGACAGAGAGAGAGCGAGAGAGAGAGAGGGGGGAGGAGAGAAAGGGAGAGAGAGAGAGAAAGGTGGGGGAGATGGGGGGAGAGAGAGCGAGAGAGACAGAGAGAGAGAGATAGAGAAGGGGAGAGAAAAGAAAGAGGGAGAGAGAGAGAGAAGGAAAGGGAGAGAGGGAGAGAGAGAGAGACACAGAGAGAGAGTGAGAGGGGAGAGAGAAATAAAGGGAGAGAGAGAGGGAGAGGGAGAGGGAGAATGAGACATAGAGAAGGAGAAAGGAGAGAGAGAGAGAAGAAAGGGGGAGAGAGAGAGGGAGAAAGGAGAGAGAGAGGGAGAGGGCAAAGACAGAGAGAGACATAAAGAGAGGGAGAGGGAAGAGGGAAATAATGGGAGAGAGTGAGAGGGAAGAAAAAGGGGGGAGAGAGGGAGAGAGGGAGAAAGGAGAGAGAGATAGAGAGAGATAGAGAGGGATAGGGTGAAGAGAGAGAGACAGAGAGAGGGGAGAAATAGAGAGAGGGAGAAGGGGAGTCAGAAAGAAAGGGAGGAGAAAGAGTGGAGGGAGGGAGAGAGAGAGAGAGAGAGAGAGAGAGAGAGAGAGAGAGAAAGGGCAGAGAGACAGACAGGGAGAGAGACAGAGAGAGACAGAGTGAGACAGAGAGGGAGAGAGAGACAGGGAGATATAGAGAGAGGGAGAGAGAGAGGGAGAGAGAGAGAGACAGAGAGAAGGAGAGATGGAGAGAGAGAGAACAGAAAGAAGAGAGAGAGGGAGTGAGAGGGAGAGTTGGAGAAATAGAGGCAGAGAGAGAGAGATCTGAGAGAGAACAGAGATAAGAGAGAGGAAGATAGAGAGAGAAGAAGACAAAGAGAGGGAGAAGGAGAGAAACGGAAATAGAGAGAGAGAAGGAAAGAGAGACGGGTTTAATCATTCAGGGCAGCGCGGTGTCTCGGTGGGTTAGCGCCTGCTGCCTCACGGTGCCAGGGACCCAGTGTCGATCCCAGCCTCGGGGGGGGGGGACTGTCCCTGTGGGGGGTTTGCACATTCCCCAGCCCCGGGTCTGTGTGGGATTCCTCCGGGGGGGCTCCGGTTTCATCCCACAGTCCAAAGACGGGCAGGTCAGGGTGGGGATTGACCGTGCTAAATTACCCATAGTGCCCAGGGATGTGCGGGTTAGGGTGGGGATTGGCCATGCTAAATTACCCATAGTGCCCAGGGATGTGCGGGTTAGGGTGGGGATTGGCCATGCTAAATTACCCATAGTGCCCAGGGATGTGCGGGTTAGGGTGGGGATTGGCCGTGCTAAATTACCCATAGTGCCCAACGATGTGCGGGTTAGGGTGGGATTGACCGTGCTAAATTACCCACAGTGCCCAGGGATGTGCAGGTTAGGGTGGGGATTGACCGTGCTAAATTACCCCATAGTGCCCAAGGATGTGTAGGTTAGGGTGGGGGATTGACCGTGCTAAATTACCCATAGTGCCCAGGGATGTGCGGGTTAGGGTGGGGATTGACCGTGCTAAATTACCCATAGTGCCCAGGAATGTGCGGGTTAGGGTGGGGATTGGCCGTGCTAAATTACCCATAGTGCCCAGGGATGTGCGGGTTAGGGTGGGGATTGACCGTGCTAAATTACCCATAGTGCCCAGGGATGTGTAGGTTAGGGTGGGGATTGGCCGTGCTAAATTACCCATAGTGCCCAGGGATGTGTGGGTTAGGGTGGGGATTGGCCGTGCTAAATTACCCATAGTGCCCAGGGATGTGCGGGTTAGGGTGGGGATTGACCGTGCTAAATTACCCATAGTGCCCAGGGATGTGCGGGTTAGGGTGGGGATTGACCGTGCTAAATTACCCATAGTGCCCAGGGATGTGCGGGTTAGGGTGGGATTGACCGTGCTAAATTACCCAGAGTGCCCAAGGATGTGTAGGTTAGGGTGGGGGATTGACCGTGCTAAATTACCCATAGTGCCCAGGGATGTGCGGGTTAGGGTGGGGATTGACCGTGCTAAATTACCCATAGTGCCCAAGGATGTGTAGGTTAGGGTGGGGGATTGACCGTGCTAAATTACCCATAGTGCCCAGGGATGTGCGGGTTAGGGTGGGGATTGACCGTGCTAAATTACCCATAGTGCCCAACGATGTGCGGGTTAGGGTGGGGATTGGCCGTGCTAAATTACCCATAGTGCCCAGGGATGTGCGGGTTAGGGTGGGGATTGACCGTGCTAAATTACCCATAGTGCCCAGGGATGTGTAGGTTAGGGTGGGGATTGGCCGTGCTAAATTACCCATAGTGCCCAGGGATGTGTGGGTTAGGGTGGGGATTGGCCGTGCTAAATTACCCATAGTGCCGAGGGATGTGCGGGTTAGGGTAGGGATTGACCGTGCTAAATTACCCAGAATGCCCAGGGATGTGCAGGTTAGGGTGGGGATTGACAGTTCTAAATTACCCATAGTGCCCAGGGATGTGCAGGTTAGGGTGGGGATTGACCGTGCTAAATTACCCATAGTGCCCAGGGATGTGCAGGTTAGGGCGGGGATTGACCGTGCTAAATTACCCATAGTGCCCAGGGATGTGCAGGTTAGGGTGGGGATTGACCGTGCTAAATTACCCATAGTGCCCAGGGATGTGTGGGTTAGGGTGGGGATTGACCGTGCTAAATTACCCATAGTGCCCTGGGATGTGCAGGTTATGGTGGGGATTGACTGTGCTAAATTACCCATAGTGCCCAGGGATGTGTGGGTTAGGGTGGGGATTGGCCGTGCTAAATTACCCATAGTGCCCAGGGATGTGTGGGTTAGGGTGGGGATTGGCCGTGCTAAATTACCCATAGTGCCCAGGGATGTGCGGTTTAGGGTGGGGATTGACCGTGCTAAATTACCCATAGTGCCCAGGGATGTGTGGGTTAGGGTGGGGGATTGACCGTGCTAAATTACCCATAGTGCCCAGGGATGTGTGGGTTAGGGTGGGTAATTGACCGTGCTAAATTACCCATAGTGCCCAGGGATGTGTGGGTTAGGGTGGGTAATTGACCGTGCTAAATTACCCATAGTGCCCAGGGATGTGTGGGTTAGGGTGGGTAATTGACCGTGCTAAATTACCCATAGTGCCCAGGGATGTGCAGGTTAGGGTGGGGGATTGGCCGTGCTAAATTACCCATAGTGCCCAGGGATGTGCAGGTTAGGGTGGGATTGACCGTGCTAAATTACCCATAGTGCCTAGGGATGTGCGGGTTAGGGTGGGGATTGGCCATGCTAAATTACCCATAGTGCCCAGGGATGTGTGGGTTAGGGTGGGGATTGACAGTGCTAAATTACACATAGTGCCCAGGGATGTGCAGGTTAGGGTGGGGATTGACCGTGCTAAATTACCCATAGTGCCCAGGGATGTGTGGGTTAGGGTGGGGATTGACCGTGCTAAATTACCCATAGTGCCCAGGGATGTGCAGGTTAGGGTGGGGGATTGGCCGTGCTAAATTACCCATAGTGCCCAGGGATGTGCGGGTTAGGGTGGGGTTGACCGTGCTCAATTACCCATAGTGCCCAGGGATGTGCGGGTTAGGGTGGGGATTGACCATGCTAAATTACCCATAGTGCCCAGGGATGTGCGGGTTAGGGTGGGGGATTGACCGTGCTAAATTACCCATAGTGCCCAGGGATGTGTAGATTAGGGTGGGGATTGACCGTGCTAAATTACCCATAGTGCCCAGGGATGTGCAGGTTAGGGTGGGGGATTGGCCGTGCTAAATTACCCATAATGCCCAGGGATGTGCGGGTTAGGGTGGGGATTGACCGTGCTAAATTACCCATAGTGCCCAGGGATGTGCAGGTTAGGGTGGGGATTGACCGTGCTAAATTACCCATAGTGCCCATGGATGTGCAGGTTAGGGTGGGGATTGACCGTGCTAAATTACCCATAGTGCCCAGGGATGTGTAGGTTAGGGTGGGGATTGGCCGTGCTAAATTACCCATAGTGCCCAGGGATGTGTAGGTTAGGGTGGGGGATTGACCGTGCTAAATTACCCATAGTGCCCAGGGATGTGCGGTTTAGGGTGGGGGATTGGCCGTGCTAAATTACCCATAGTGCCCAGGGATGTGTGGGTTAGGGTGGGGATTGACAGTGCTAAATTACCCATAGTGCCCAGGGATGTGCAGGTTATGGTGGGGATTGACCGTGCTAAATTACCCATAGTGCCCTGGGATGTGCTGGTTAGGGTGGGGATTGACCGTGCTAAATTACCCATAGTGCCCTGGGATGTGCAGGTTAGGGTGGGGATTGACCGTGCTAAATTACCCATAGTGCCCTGGGATGTGCAGGTTAGGGTGGGGATTGACCGTGCTAAATTACCCATAGTGCCCAGGGATGTGTGTGTTAGGGTGGGGATTGGCCGTGCTAAATTACCCATAGTGCCCAGGGATGTGCAGGTTAGGGTGGGATTGACCGTGCTAAATTACCCATAGTGCCCAGGGATCTGCAGGTTAGGGTGGGGATTCACCGTGCAAAATTACCCATAGTGCCCAGGGATGTGCAGGTTAGGGTGGGGATTAACCGTGCTAAATTACCCATAGTGCCCAGGGATGTGCAGGTTAGGGTGGGATTGACCGTGCTAAATTACCCATAGTGCCCAGGGATGTGCAGGTTAGGGTGGGGGATTGGCCGTGCTAAATTACCCATAGTACCCAGGGATGTGCGGGTTAGGTGGGGATTGACCGTGCTAAATTACCCAGAGTGCCCAGGGATGTGCAGGTTAGGGTGGGGATTGGCCGTGCTAAATTACCCATGGTGCCCAGGGATGTGTGGGTTAGAGTGGGGATTGACCGTGCTAAATTACCCATAGTGCCCAGGGATGTGCAGGTTAGGGTGGGGATTGACCGTGCTAAATTACCCATAGTGCCCAGGGATGTGCAGGTTAGGGTGGGGATTGGCGGTGCTAAATTACCCATAGTGCCCAGGGATGTGCGGGTTAGGGTGGGGATTGACCGTGCTTAATTACCCATAGTGCCCAGGGATGTGTGGGTTAGGGTGGGATTGACCATGCTAAATTACCCATAGTGCCCAGGGATGTGCGGGTTAGGGTGGGGATTGGCCGTGCTAAATTACCCATGGTGCCCAGGGATGTGTGGGTTAGAGTGGGGATTGACCGTGCTAAATTACCCATAGTGCCCAGGGATGTGCAGGTTAGGGTGGGGATTGACCGTGCTAAATTACCCATAGTGCCCTGGGATGTGCAGGTTAGGGTGGGGATTGGCGGTGCTAAATTACCCATAGTGCCCAGGGATGTGCGGGTTCGGGTGGGGATTGACCGTGCTTAATTACCCATAGTGCCCAGGGATGTGTGGGTTGGGGTGGGATTGACCATGCTAAATTACCCATAGTGCCCAGGGATGTGCGGGTTAGGGTGGGGGATTGACCGTGCTAAATTACCCATAGTGCCCAGGGATGTGTGGGTTAGGGTGGGGGATTGACCGTGCTAAATTACCCATAGTGCCCAGGGATGTGCAGGTTAGGGTGGGGATTGACCGTGCTAAATTACCCATAGTGCCTAGGGATGTGCGGGTTAAGGTGGGGATTGACCGTGCTAAATTACCCATAGTGCCCAGGGATGTGCAGGTTAGGGTGGGATTGACCGTGCTAAATTACCCATAGTGCCCAAGGATGTGCAGGTTAGGGTGTGGGATTGGCCGTGCTAAATTACCCATAGAGCCCTGGGATGTGCAGGTTAGGGTGGGGATTGACCGTGCTAAATTACCCATAGTGCCCGGGGATGTGCATGTTCGGGTGGGGATTGACCGTGCTAAATTACCCATAGTGCCCAGGGATGTGTGGGTTAGGGTGGGGATTGACCGTGCTAAATTACCCATAGTGCCCAGGGATGTGTGGGTTAGGGTGGGGATTGACCGTGCTAAATTACCCATAGTGCCCAGGGATGTGCAGGTTAGGGTGGGGATTGACCGTGCGTAATTACCCATAGTGCCCAGGGATGTGCTGGTTAGGGTGGGGATTGACCGTGCTAAATTACCCATAGTGCCCAGGGATGTGCAGGTTAGGGTGGGGATTGACCGTGGTAAATTACCCATAGTGCCCTGGGATGTGCAGGTTAGGGTGGGGGATTGACCGTGCTAAATTACCCATAGTGCCCAGGGATGTGCAGGATAGGGTGGGGATTGACCGTGCTAAATTACCCATAGTGCCCAGGGATGTGCGAGTTAGGATGGGATTGACCGTGCTAAATTACCCATAGTGCCCAGGGATGTGCGGGTTAGGGTGGGGATTGGCCGTGCTAAATTACCCATAGTGCCCAGGGATGTGTGGGTTAGTGTGGGGATTGGCCATGCTAAATTACCCATAGTGCCCAGGGATGTGCGGTTTAGGGTGGGGATTGACCGTGCTAAATTACCCATAGTGCCCAGGGATGTGCAGGTTAGGGTGGGATTGACCGTGCTAAATTACCCATAGTGCCCAGGGATGTGCAGGTTAGGGTGGGGATTGACCGTGCTAAATTACCCATAGTGCCCTGGGATGTGTAGGTTAGGATGGGATTGACCGTGCTAAATTACCCATAGTGCCCAGGGATGTGTCGGTTAGGGTGGGGGATTGGCCGTGCTAAATTACCCACAGTGCACAGGGATGTGCAGGTTAGGGTGGGGATTGACCGTGCTAAATTACCCATAGTGCCCAGGGATGTGCGGGTTAGGGTGGGGATTGACCGTGCTAAATTACCCATAGTGCCCAGGGATGTGTAGGTTAGGGTGGGGGGATTGACCGTGCTAAATTGCCCATAGTGCCCAGGGAGGTGCAGGTTATGGTGGGGATTGACCGTGCTAAATTACCCAAAGTGCCCAGGGATGTGTGGGTTAGGGTGGGATTGACCGTGCTAAATTACCCATAGTGCCCAGGGATGTGCGGGTTAGGGTGGGGGATTGACCGTGCTAAATTACCCATAGTGCCCAGGGATGTGTAGGTTAGGGTGGGGGATTGACCGTGCTAAATTACCCATAGTGCCCAGGGATGTGTAGGTTAGGGTGGGGATTGACCGTGCTAAATTACCCATAGTGCCCAGGGATGTGCAGGTTAGGGTGGGGATTGGCCGTGCTAAATTACCCATAGTGCCCAGGGATGTGCGGTTTAGGGTGGGGATTGACCGTGCTAAATTACCCATAGTGCCCAGGGATGTGCGGGTTAGGGTGGGGGATTGACCGTGCTAAATTACCCATAGTGCCCAGGGATGTGCGGGTTAGGGTGGGGGATTGACCGTGCTAAATTACCCATAGTACCCAGGGTTGTGCGGGTTAGGGTGGGGATTGACCGTGCTAAATTACCCATAGTGCCCAGGGATGTGTAGGTTAGGATGGGATTGACCGTGCTAAATTACCCATAGTGCCCAGGGATGTGTGGGTTAGTGTGGGGATTGGCCGTGCTAAATTACCCATAGTGCCCAGGGATGTGCGGTTTAGGGTGGGGATTGACCGTGCTAAATTACCCATAGTGCCCAGGGATGTGCAGGTTAGGGTGGGATTGATCGTGCTAAATTACCCATAGTGCCCAGGGATGTGCAGGTTAGGGTGGGGATTGACCGTGCTTAATTACCCATAGTGCCCAGGGATGTGTAGGTTAGGGTGGGGATTGACCGTGCTAAATTACCCATAGTGCCCAGGGATGTGTAGGTTAGGATGGGATTGACCGTGCTAAATTACCCGTAGTGCCCAGGGATGTGTCGGTTAGGGTGGGGGATTGACCGTGCTAAATTACCCATAGTGCCCAGGGATGTGCAGGTTAGGGTGGGGGATTGACCGTGCTAAATTACCCATAGTGCACAGGGATGTGCGGGTTAGGGTGGGGATTGACCATGCTAAATTACCCATAGTGCCCAGGGATGTGCGGGTTAGGGTGGGGATTGACCGTGCTAAATTACCCATGGTGCCCAGGGAGGTGCAGGTTATGGTGGGGATTGACCGTGCTAAATTACCCATAATGCCCAGGGATGTGCAGGTTAGGGTGGGGGATTGGCCGTGCTAAATTACCCATTGTGCCCAGGGATGTGCGGGTTAGGGTGGGGGATTGACCGTGCTAAATTACCCATAGTGCCCAGGGATGTGTGGGTTAGGGTGGGGGATTGACCGTGCTAAATTACCCATAGTGCCCAGGGATGTGCAGGTGAGGGTGGGATTGACCGTGCTAAATTACCCATAGTACCTAGGGATGTGCGGGTTAAGGTGGGGATTGACCGTGCTAAATTACCCATAGTGCCCAGGGATGTGCGGGTCAGGGTGGGGATTCACCGGGTTAAATTACCCATAGTGCCCGGGGATGTGCATGTTAGGGTGGGGATTGACCGTGCTAAATTACCCATAGTGCCCAGGGATGTGCAGGTTAGGGCGGGGATTGACCGTGCTAAATTACCCATAGTGCCCAGGGATGTGCAGGTTAGGGTGGGGATTGACCGTGCTAAATTACCCATAGTGCCCGGGGATATGCTGGTTAGGGTGGGGATTGACCGTGATAAATTACCCATAGTGCCCAGGGATGTGCAGTATAGGGTGGGGATTGACCGTGCTAAATTACCCATAGTGCCCAGGGATGTGCAGGTTAGGGTGGGGATTGACCGTGCTAAATTACCCATAGTGCCCTGGGATGTGCAGGTTAGGGTGGGGATTGACCGTGCTAAATTACCCATAGTGCCCTGGGATGTGCAGGTTATGGTGGGGATTGACCGTGCTAAATTACCCATAGTGCCCAGGGATGTGTGGGTTAGGGTGGGGATTGGCCGTGCTAAATTACCCATAGTGCCCAGGGATGTGCGGTTTAGGGTGGGGATTGACCGTGCTAAATTACCCATAGTGCCCAGGGATGTGCGGGTTAGGGTGGGGATTGGCCGTGCTAAATTACCCATAGTGCCCAGGGATGTGCGGGTTAGGGTGGGGGATTGACCGTGCTAAATTACCCATAGTGCCCAGGGATGTGTGGGTTAGGGTGGGTAATTGACCGTGCTAAATTACCCATAGTGCCCAGGGATGTGCAGGTTAGGGTGGGATTGACCGTGCTAAATTACCCATAGTGCCTAGGGATGTGCGGTTTAGGGTGGGGATTGACCGTGCTAAATTACCCATAGTGCCCAGGGATGTGTGGGTTAGGGTGGGGATTGACAGTGCTAAATTACCCATAGTGCCCTGGGATGTGCAGGTTAGGGTGGGGATTGTGCGTGCTAAATTACCCATAGTGCCCTGGGATGTGCAGGTTAGGGTGGGGATTGACCGTGCTTAATTACCCATAGTGCCCTGGGATGTGCAGGTTAGGGTGGGGATTGACCGTGCTAAATTACCCATAGTGCCCAGGGATGTGTGTGTTAGGGTGGGGATTGGCCGTGCTAAATTACCCATAGTGCCCAGGGATGTGTAGGTTAGGGTGGGGATTCACCGTGCTAAATTACCCATAGTGCCCAGGGATGTGCAGGTTAGGGTGGGGATTGACTGTGCTAAATTACCCACAGTGCCCAGGGATGTGCGGGTTAGGGTGGGGATTGGCCGTGCTAAATTACCCATAGTGCCCTGGGATGTGCAGGTTAGGGTGGGGATTGACCGTGCTAAATTACCCATAGTGCCCAGGGATGTGCAGGTTAGGGTGGGTAATTGACCGTGCTAAATTACCCATAGTGCCCAGGGATGTGCAAGTTAGGGTGGGATTGACCGTGCTAAATTACCCATAGTGCCTAGGGATGTGCGGGTTAGGGTGGGGATTGACCGTGCAAAATTACCCATAGTGCCCAGGGATGTGTGGGTTAGGGTGGGGATTGACCGTGCTAAATTACCCATAGTGCCCAGGGATGTGCAGGTTAGGGTGGGGATTGACCGTGCTAAATTACCCATAGTGCCCTGGGATGTGCAGGTTAGGGTGGGGATTGACCGTGCTTAATTACCCATAGTGCCCTGGGATGTGCAGGTTAGGGTGGGGATTGACCGTGCTAAATTACCCATAGTGCCCAGGGATGTGTGTGTTAGGGTGGGGATTGGCCGTGCTAAATTACCCATAGTGCCCAGGGATGTGTAGGTTAGGGTGGGGATTCACCGTGCTAAATTACCCATAGTGCCCAGGGATGTGCAGGTTAGGGTGGGGATTGACCGTGCTAAATTACCCACAGTGCCCAGGGATGTGCGGGTTAGGGTGGGGATTCGCCGTGCTAAATTACCCATAGTGCCCTGGGATGTGCAGGTTAGGGTGGGGATTGACCGTGCTAAATTACCCATAGTGCCCAGGGATGTGCAGGTTAGGGTGGGATTGACCGTGCTAAATTACCCATAGTGCCCAGGGATGTGCAGGTTAGGGTGGGATTGACCGTGCTAAATTACCCATAGTGCCCACGGATGTGCAGGTTAGGGTGGGGGATAGGCCGTGCTAAATTACCCATAGTACCCAGGGATGTGCGGGTTAGGGTGGGGATTGACCGTGCTAAATTACCCATAGTGCCCAGGGATGTGCAGGTTAGGGTGGGGATTGACCGTGCTAAATTACCCATAGTGCCCAGGGATGTGCAGGTTAGGGTGGGGATTGGCGGTGCTAAATTACCCATAGTGCCCAGGGATGTGCGGGTTAGGGTGGGGATTGACCGTGCTTAATTACCCATAGTGCCCAGGGATGTGTGGGTTGGGGTGGGATTGACCATGCTAAATTACCCATAGTGACCAGGGATGTGCGGGTAAGGGTGGGGGATTGACCGTGCTAAATTACCCATAGTGCCCAGGAATGTGCGGCTTAGGGTGGGGGAATTGACCGTGCTAAATTACCCATAGTGCCCAGGGATGTGCAGGTTATGGTGGGGGATTGGCCGTGCTAAATTACCCATAGTGCCCAGGGATGTGCAGTTTAGGGTGGGGATTGACCGTGCTAAATTACCCATAGTGCCCGGGGATGTGGAGGTTAGGGTGGGGGTTGACCGTGCTAAATTACGCATAGTGCCCAGGGATGTGTGGGTTAGGGTGGGGATTGACCGTGCTAAATTACCCATAGTGCCCAGGGATGTGTGGGTTAGGGTGGGGATTGACCGTGCTAAATTACCCATAGTGCCCAGGGATGTGCAGGTTAGGGTGGGGATTGACCGTGCTAAATTACCCATAGTGCCCAGGGATGTGCAGGTTAGGGTGGGGATTGACCGTGCTAAATTACCCATAGTGCCCAGGGATGTGCAGGTTAGGGTGGGGATTGACCGTGCTAAATTACCCATAGTGCCCAGGGATGTGTAGGTTAGGGTGGGGGATTGACCGTGCTAAATTACCCATAGTGCCCAGGGATGTGCAGGTTAGGGTGGGGATTGACCGTGCTAAATTACCCATAGTGCCCAGGGATGTGCAGGTTAGGGTGGGGGATTGACCGTGCTAAATTACCCATAGTGCCCAGGGATGTGCAGGTTAGGGTGGGGATTGACCGTGCTAAATTACCCATAGTGCCCAGGGATGTGCAGGTTAGGGTGGGATTGACCGTGCTAAATTACCCATAGTGCCCAGGGACGTGCAGGTTAGGGTGGGGGATTAGCCGTGCTAAATTACCCATAGTGCCCAGGGATGTGCAGGTTAGGGTGGGGATTGACCGTGCTAAATTACCCATGGTGCCCAGGGATGTGTGGGTTAGAGTGGGGATTGACCGTGCTAAATTACCCATAGTGCCCAGGGATGTGCAGGTTAGGGTGGGGATTGACCGTGCTAAATTACCCATAGTGCCCAGGGATGTGCAGGTTAGGGTGGGGATTGGCGGTGCTAAATTACCCATAGTGCCCAGGGATGTGTGGGTTAGGGTGGGGATTGACCGTGCTTAATTACCCATAGTGCCCAGGGATGTGTGGGTTAGGGTGGGATTGACCATGCTAAATTACCCATAGTGCCCAGGGATGTGCGGGTTAGGTAGGGGATTGGCCGTGCTAAATTACCCATGGTGCCCAGGGATGTGTGGGTTAGAGTGGGGATTGACCGTGCTAAATTACCCATAGTGCCCAGGGATGTGCAGGTTAGGGTGGGGATTGAACGTGCTAAATTACCCATAGTGCCCAGGGATGTGCAGGTTAGGGTGGGGGATTGACCGTGCTAAATTACCCATAGTGCCCAGGGATGTGCAGGTTAGGGTGGGGGATTGACCGTGCTAAATTACCCATAGTGCCCAGGGATGTGCGGGTTAGGGTGGGGATTGACCGTGCTAAATTACCCATAGTGCCCAGGGAAGTGCGGGTTAGGGTGGGGGATTGACCGTGGTAAATTACCCATAGTGCCCAGGGATGTGTAGGTTAGGGTGGGGGATTAACCGTGCTAAATTACCCATAGTGCCCAGGGAAGTGCGGGTTAGGGTGGGGGATTGACCGTGCTAAATTACCCATAGTGCCCAGGGATGTGCGGTTTAGGGTGGGGGATTGACCGTGCTAAATTACCCATAGTGCCCAGGGATGTGCAGGTTAGGGTGGGGATTGACCGTGCTAAATTACCCATAGTGCCCAGGGAAGTGCGGGTTAGGGTGGGGATTGACCGTGCTAAATTACCCATAGTGCCCAGGGAAGTGCGGGTTAGGGTGGGGGATTGACCGTGCTAAATTACCCATAGTGCCCAGGGAAGTGCGGGTTAGGGTGGGGGATTGACCGTGCTAAATTACCCATAGTGCCCGGGGAAGTGCGGGTTAGGGTGGGGGATTGACCGTGCTAAATTACCCATAGTGCCCGGGGAAGTGCCGGTTAGGGTGGGGGATTGACCGTGCTAAATTACCCATAGTGCCCAGGGATGTGTAGGTTAGGGTGGGGGATTGACCGTGCTAAATTACCCATAGTGCCCAGGGATGTGCGGGTTAGGGTGGGGGATTGACCGTGCTAAATTACCCATAGTGCCTAGGGATGTGTAGGTTAGGGTGGGGGATTGACCGTGCTAAATTACCCATAGTGCCCAGGGATGTGCAGGTTAGGGTGGGGATTGACCGTGCTAAATTACCCATAGTGCCCAGTGATGTGCAGGTTAGGGTGGGGATTGACCGTGCTAAATTACCCATAGTGCCCAGGGATGTGCAGGTTAGGGTGGGGGATTGACCGTGCTAAATTACCATAGTGCCCAGGGATGTGCAGGTTAGGGTGGGGATTGACCGTGCTAAATTACCCATAGTGCCCAGGGATGTGTGGGTTCGGGTGGGGGATTGGCCGTGCTAAATTACCCATAGTGCCCAGGGATGTGTAGGTTAGAGTGGGGGATTGACCGTGCTAAATTACCCATAGTGCCCAGGGAAGTGCGGGTTAGGGTGGGGGATTGACCGTGCTAAATTACCCATAGTGCCCAGGGAAGTGCGGGTTAGGGTGGGGGATTGACCGTGCTAAATTACCCATAGTGCCCAGGGATGTGCGGGTTAGGGTGGGGGATTGACCGTGCTAAATTACCCATAGTGCCTAGGGATGTGTAGGTTAGGGTGGGGGATTGACCGTGCTAAATTACCCATAGTGCCCAGGGATGTGTGGGTTAGGGTGGGGGATTGACCGTGCTAAATTACCCATCGTGCCCAGGGATGTGTGGGTTAGGGTGGGGGATTGACCGTGCTAAATTACCCATCGTGCCCAGGGATGTGTAGGTTAGGGTGGGGGATTGACCGTGCTAAATTACCCATAGTGCCCAGGGATGTGTGGGTTAGGGTGGGGGATTGACCGTGCTAAATTACCCATCGTGCCCAGGGATGTGTGGGTTAGGGTGGGGGATTGACCGTGCTAAATTACCCATAGTGCCCAGGGATGTGCGGGTTAGGGTGGGGGATTGACCGTGCTAAATTACCCATAGTGCCCAGGGATGTGTAGGTTAGGATGGGGATTGACCGTGCTAAATTACCCAGGGTGCCCAGGGATGTGCAGGTTAGGGTGGGGGATTGACCGTGCTAAATTACCCATAGTGCCCAGGGATGTGCGGGTTAGGGTGGGGGATTGACCGTGCTAAATTACCCATAGTGCCCAGGGATGTGCGGGTTAGGGTGGGGGATTGACCGTGCTAAATTACCCATAGTGCCCAGGGATGTGTAGGTTAGGGTGGGGGATTGACCGTGCTAAATTACCCATAGTGCCCAGGGATGTGTGGGTTAGGGTGGGGGATTGACCGTGCTAAATTACCCATAGTGCCCAGGGATGTGCGGGTTAGGGTGGGGGATTGACCGTGCTAAATTACCCATAGTGCCCAGGGATGTGCGGGTTAGGGTGGGGGATTGACCGTGCTAAATTACCCATAGTGCCCAGGGATGTGCGGGTTAGGGTGGGGGATTGACCGTGCTAAATTACCCATAGTGCCCAGGGATGTGCGGGTTAGGGTGGGGATTGACCGTGCTAAATTACCCATAGTGCCCAGGGATGTGCGGGTTAGGGTGGGGATTGACCGTGCTAAATTACCCATAGTGCCCAGGGATGTGCGGGTTAGGGTGGGGATTGACCGTGCTAAATTACCCATAGTGCCCAGGGTTGTGCGGGTTAGGGTGGGGATTGACCGTGCTAAATTACCCATAGTGCCCAGGGATGTGTAGGTTAGGGTGGGGGATTGACCGTGCTAAATTACCCATAGTGCCCAGGGATGTGTAGGTTAGGGTGGGGGATTGACAGTGCTAAATTACCCATAGTGCCCAGGGATGTGTGGGTTAGGGTGGGGATTGACAGTGCTAAATTACCCATAGTGCCCAGGGATGTGCGGGTTAGGGTGGGGATTGACCGTGCTAAATTACCCATAGTGCCCAGGGATGTGCGGGTTAGGGTGGGGATTGTGCGTGCTAAATTACCCATAGTGCCCTGGGATGTGCAGGTTAGGGTGGGGATTGACCGTGCTTAATTACCCATAGTGCCCTGGGATGTGCAGGTTAGGGTGGGGATTGACCATGCTAAATTACCCATAGTGCCCAGGGATGTGTGTGTTAGGGTGGGGATTGGCCGTGCTAAATTACCCATAGTGCCCAGGGATGTGTAGGTTAGGGTGGGGATTCACCGTGCTAAATTACCCATAGTGCCCAGGGATGTGCAGGTTAGGGTGGGGATTGACTGTGCTAAATTACCCACAGTGCCCAGGGATGTGCGGGTTAGGGTGGGGATTGGCCGTGCTAAATTACCCATAGTGCCCTGGGATGTGCAGGTTAGGGTGGGGATTGACCGTGCTAAATTACCCATAGTGCCCAGGGATGTGCAGGTTAGGGTGGGTAATTGACCGTGCTAAATTACCCATAGTGCCCAGGGATGTGCAGGTTAGGGTGGGATTGACCGTGCTAAATTACCCATAGTGCCTAGGGATGTGCGGGTTAGGGTGGGGATTGACCGTGCAAAATTACCCATAGTGCCCAGGGATGTGTGGGTTAGGGTGGGGATTGACCGTGCTAAATTACCCATAGTGCCCAGGGATGTGCAGGTTAGGGTGGGGATTGACCGTGCTAAATTACCCATAGTGCCCTGGGATGTGCAGGTTAGGGTGGGGATTGACCGTGCTTAATTACCCATAGTGCCCTGGGATGTGCAGGTTAGGGTGGGGATTGACCGTGCTAAATTACCCATAGTGCCCAGGGATGTGTGTGTTAGGGTGGGGATTGGCCGTGCTAAATTACCCATAGTGCCCAGGGATGTGTAGGTTAGGGTGGGGATTCACCGTGCTAAATTACCCATAGTGCCCAGGGATGTGCAGGTTAGGGTGGGGATTGACCGTGCTAAATTACCCACAGTGCCCAGGGATGTGCGGGTTAGGGTGGGGATTGGCCGTGCTAAATTACCCATAGTGCCCTGGGATGTGCAGGTTAGGGTGGGGATTGACCGTGCTAAATTACCCATAGTGCCCAGGGATGTGCAGGTTAGGGTGGGATTGACCGTGCTAAATTACCCATAGTGCCCAGGGATGTGCAGGTTAGGGTGGGATTGACCGTGCTAAATTACCCATAGTGCCCACCGATGTGCAGGTTAGGGTGGGGGATAGGCCGTGCTAAATTACCCATAGTACCCAGGGATGTGCGGGTTAGGGTGGGGATTGACCGTGCTAAATTACCCATAGTGCCCAGGGATGTGCAGGTTAGGGTGGGGATTGACCGTGCTAAATTACCCATAGTGCCCAGGGATGTGCAGGTTAGGGTGGGGATTGGCGGTGCTAAATTACCCATAGTGCCCAGGGATGTGCGGGTTAGGGTGGGGATTGACCGTGCTTAATTACCCATAGTGCCCAGGGATGTGTGGGTTGGGGTGGGATTGACCATGCTAAATTACCCATAGTGCCCAGGGATGTGCGGGTAAGGGTGGGGGATTGACCGTGCTAAATTACCCATAGTGCCCAGGAATGTGCGGCTTAGGGTGGGGGAATTGACCGTGCTAAATTACCCATAGTGCCCAGGGATGTGCAGGTTATGGTGGGGGATTGGCCGTGCTAAATTACCCATAGTGCCCAGGGATGTGCAGTTTAGGGTGGGGATTGACCGTGCTAAATTACCCATAGTGCCCGGGGATGTGGAGGTTAGGGTGGGGGTTGACCGTGCTAAATTACGCATAGTGCCCAGGGATGTGTGGGTTAGGGTGGGGATTGACCGTGCTAAATTACCCATAGTGCCCAGGGATGTGTGGGTTAGGGTGGGGATTGACCGTGCTAAATTACCCATAGTGCCCAGGGATGTGCAGGTTAGGGTGGGGATTGACCGTGCTAAATTACCCATAGTGCCCAGGGATGTGCAGGTTAGGGTGGGGATTGACCGTGCTAAATTACCCATAGTGCCCAGGGATGTGCAGGTTAGGGTGGGGATTGACCGTGCTAAATTACCCATAGTGCCCAGGGATGTGTAGGTTAGGGTGGGGGATTGACCGTGCTAAATTACCCATAGTGCCCAGGGATGTGCAGGTTAGGGTGGGGATTGACCGTGCTAAATTACCCATAGTGCCCAGGGATGTGCAGGTTAGGGTGGGGGATTGACCGTGCTAAATTACCCATAGTGCCCAGGGATGTGCAGGTTAGGGTGGGGATTGACCGTGCTAAATTACCCATAGTGCCCAGGGATGTGCAGGTTAGGGTGGGATTGACCGTGCTAAATTACCCATAGTGCCCAGGGACGTGCAGGTTAGGGTGGGGGATTAGCCGTGCTAAATTACCCATAGTGCCCAGGGATGTGCAGGTTAGGGTGGGGATTGACCGTGCTAAATTACCCATGGTGCCCAGGGATGTGTGGGTTAGAGTGGGGATTGACCGTGCTAAATTACCCATAGTGCCCAGGGATGTGCAGGTTAGGGTGGGGATTGACCGTGCTAAATTACCCATAGTGCCCAGGGATGTGCAGGTTAGGGTGGGGGATTGACCGTGCTAAATTACCCATAGTGCCCAGGGATGTGCAGGTTAGGGTGGGGGATTGACCGTGCTAAATTACCCATAGTGCCCAGGGATGTGCAGGTTAGGGTGGGGGATTGACCGTGCTAAATTACCCATAGTGCCCAGGGATGTGCAGGTTAGGGTGGGGGATTGACCGTGCTAAATTACCCATAGTGCCCAGGGATGTGCAGGTTAGGGTGGGGGATTGACCGTGCTAAATTACCCATAGTGCCCAGGGATGTGCAGGTTAGGGTGGGGGATTGACCGTGCTAAATTACCCATAGTGCCCAGGGATGTGCAGGTTAGGGTGGGGGATTGACCGTGCTAAATTACCCATAGTGCCCAGGGATGTGCAGGTTAGGGTGGGGATTGACCGTGCTAAATTACCCATAGTGCCCAGGGATGTGTGGGTTAGGGTGGGGATTGACCGTGCTAAATTACCCATAGTGCCCAGGGATGTGCAGGTTAGGGTGGGGATTGACCGTGCTAAATTACCCATAGTGCCCAGGGATGTGTGGGTTAGGGTGGGGGATTGACCGTGCTAAATTACCCATAGTGCCCAGGGATGTGTGGGTTAGGATGGGGGATTGACCGTGCTAAATTACCCATAGTGCCCAGGGATGTGCAGGTTAGGGTGGGGATTGACCGTCCTAAATTACCCATAGTGCCCAGGGATGTGCAGGTTAGGGTGGGGGATTGACCGTGGGAAATTGTTTTCCCAGATTTCCATCAAAACCTTGTGAAATTCTCCAATTCCTTGCCTCTGAAGATTAATTTTTCATACTCCAGTCCCACACTCCCTCCCTCCCTCCCTCCCTCCCTCCCGGTGCCCAGTACTGAGGGAGGGCCGCACTGTCGGGGGGAGATGGATATACTCTAGGCCTTGAGCTCCATAATCCAGGCCCACACTCCCTCCCTCCCTCCCTCCCTCCCGGTGCCCAGTACTGAG
>NW_027311629.1:5000-21746 GCF_047496795.1 Chiloscyllium punctatum
CACTTAGAATTTTTTCGAGTTGGTATAAATCAGTAACCACTGACACTTAGAATATTTTCGGGTTGGTATAAATCAGTAACCACCGACACTTAGAATATTTTCGGGTTGGTATAAATCAGTAACCACTGACACTTAGAATTTTTTCGGGTCGGTACAAATCAGTAACCACTGACACTTAGAATATTTTCGGGTTGGTATAAATCAGTAACCACCGACACTTAGAATATTTTCGAGTTGGTATAAATCAGTAACCACTGACACTTAGAATTTTTTCGAGTTGGTATAAATCAGTAACCACTGACACTTAGAATATTTTCGGGTTGGTATAAATCAGTAACCACCGACACTTAGAATATTTTCGAGTTGGTATAAATCAGTAACCACTGACACTTAGAATTTTTTCGAGTTGGTATAAATCAGTAACCACTGACACTTAGAATATTTTCGACTTGGTATAAATCAGTAACCACTGACACTTAGAATATTTTCGGGTTGGTATAAATCAGTAACCACCGACACTTAGAATATTTTCGAGTTGGTATAAATCAGTAACCACTGACACTTAGAATATTTTCGGGTTGGTATAAATCAGTAACCACCGACACTTAGAATATTTTCGGGTTGGTACAAATCAGTAACCACTGACACTTAGAATATTTTCGAGTTGGTATAAATCAGTAACCACTGACACTTAGAATTTTTTCGAGTTGGTATAAATCAGTAACCACTGACACTTAGAATATTTTCGGGTTGGTATAAATCAGTAACCACCGACACTTAGAATATTTTCGGGTTGGTATAAATCAGTAACCACTGACACTTAGAATTTTTTCGGGTCGGTACAAATCAGTAACCACTGACACTTAGAATATTTTCGGGTTGGTATAAATCAGTAACCACCGACACTTAGAATATTTTCGAGTTGGTATAAATCAGTAACCACTGACACTTAGAATTTTTTCGAGTTGGTATAAATCAGTAACCACTGACACTTAGAATATTTTCGGGTTGGTATAAATCAGTAACCACCGACACTTAGAATATTTTCGGGTTGGTATAAATCAGTAACCACTGACACTTAGAATTTTTTCGAGTTGGTATAAATCAGTAACCACTGACACTTAGAATATTTTCGGGTTGGTATAAATCAGTAACCACCGACACTTAGAATATTTTCGAGTTGGTATAAATCAGTAACCACTGACACTTAGAATATTTTCGGGTTGGTATAAATCAGTAACCACCGACACTTAGAATATTTTCGAGTTGGTATAAATCAGTAACCACTGACACTTAGAATTTTTTCGAGTTGGTATAAATCAGTAACCACTGACACTTAGAATATTTTCGGGTTGGTATAAATCAGTAACCACCGACACTTAGAATATTTTCGGGTTGGTACAAATCAGTAACCACTGACACTTAGAATATTTTCGAGTTGGTATAAATCAGTAACCACTGACACTTAGAATTTTTTCGAGTTGGTATAAATCAGTAACCACTGACACTTAGAATATTTTCGGGTTGGTATAAATCAGTAACCACCGACACTTAGAATATTTTCGGGTTGGTATAAATCAGTAACCACTGACACTTAGAATTTTTTCGGGTCGGTACAAATCAGTAACCACTGACACTTAGAATATTTTCGGGTTGGTATAAATCAGTAACCACCGACACTTAGAATATTTTCGAGTTGGTATAAATCAGTAACCACTGACACTTAGAATTTTTTCGAGTTGGTATAAATCAGTAACCACTGACACTTAGAATATTTTCGGGTTGGTATAAATCAGTAACCACCGACACTTAGAATATTTTCGAGTTGGTATAAATCAGTAACCACTGACACTTAGAATTTTTTCGAGTTGGTATAAATCAGTAACCACTGACACTTAGAATATTTTCGACTTGGTATAAATCAGTAACCACTGACACTTAGAATATTTTCGGGTTGGTATAAATCAGTAACCACCGACACTTAGAATATTTTCGAGTTGGTATAAATCAGTAACCACTGACACTTAGAATATTTTCGGGTTGGTATAAATCAGTAACCACCGACACTTAGAATATTTTCGGGTTGGTACAAATCAGTAACCACTGACACTTAGAATATTTTCGAGTTGGTATAAATCAGTAACCACTGACACTTAGAATTTTTTCGAGTTGGTATAAATCAGTAACCACTGACACTTAGAATATTTTCGGGTTGGTATAAATCAGTAACCACCGACACTTAGAATATTTTCGGGTTGGTATAAATCAGTAACCACTGACACTTAGAATTTTTTCGGGTCGGTACAAATCAGTAACCACTGACACTTAGAATATTTTCGGGTTGGTATAAATCAGTAACCACCGACACTTAGAATATTTTCGAGTTGGTATAAATCAGTAACCACTGACACTTAGAATTTTTTCGAGTTGGTATAAATCAGTAACCACTGACACTTAGAATATTTTCGGGTTGGTATAAATCAGTAACCACCGACACTTAGAATATTTTCGAGTTGGTATAAATCAGTAACCACCGACACTTAGAATTTTTTCGAGTTGGTATAAATCAGTAACCACTGACACTTAGAATTTTTTCGGGTTGGTATAAATCAGTAACCACCGACACTTAGAATATTTTCGAGTTGGTATAAATCAGTAACCACTGACACTTAGAATTTTTTCGGGTCGGTATAAATCAGTAACCACTGACACTTAGAATTTTTTCGAGTTGGTATAAATCAGTAACCACTGACACTTAGAATATTTTCGGGTTGGTATAAATCAGTAACCACTGACACTTAGAATTTTTTCGACTTGGTATAAATCAGTAACCACTGACACTTAGAATTTTTTCGGGTTGGTATAAATCAGTAACCACTGACACTTAGAATATTTTCGGGTCGGTACAAATCAGTAACCACTGACACTTAGAATATTTTCGGGTTGGTATAAATCAGTAACCACTGACACTTAGAATTTTTTCGAGTTGGTATAAATCAGTAACCACTGACACTTAGAATTTTTTCGGGTTGGTATAAATCAGTAACCACCGACACTTAGAATATTTTCGGGTTGGTATAAATCAGTAACCACCGACACTTAGAATTTTTTCGGCTCAGTAGAAATCAGTAACCAAGCGCATTTTTGAATTGGTTACTGATTTCTCCGTTCGAGTTGCGGCTGCGGTTGGCTTCAAATAGTGGTGGGGGCTTAATTATCGCCGAGGGGAGCATGTCCCGGTGGTGTGGCCGAGGATGGAGTGCCTTTTGAAGGGGGTGTTTCTGAATTTGGACCCTTTTTGAGTTGCATGGCCGGATGGGTGTGGTTTTGAAGGGTGTGTCTGTCTGGAGTGGCACCGGCGTTGGTGTGAGGCTGAGGGTGGGCGTTCGGTTCCTGGTTAGGGATAGGGAAAGGGTGAGACTTAGCTTTAGTGCTCGTGCCCCCGATTTTGGTAATGTTTGACGTCAATTTTCCAAGGAGGCGAATGCAAGGCTTCAGAGGGACTTTGAGTGTTCGGGGGCGGGGTAGCTCAGCCGGATTTGCCCCGGCGGTTCTGCGGACGGTGTTGACTTCGAGGGCGGACCGGCCCCCGTGTTCAGTCCGAATATCGTGCATTGTTAACGGCGGGAAGTGTTCCAAAAGGGAATGGGATTGAATGTGACTGCTGAAGCCGACTTTGAGACCTGTAACGCGGGTAGCTCAGCCGGATTTGACCCGGCGGTTCTGGCGACGGTCTCGCCTTCGAGGGGGGAGCGCCCCGCGTGTTCAGGCCGAATTTTGTGCATTTCCATCGGCGGGAAGAGGTCCAAACGGGAATGGGATTGAATGTGACTGCTGAAGCCGACATTGAGACCTCTAACGCGGGTAGCTCGGCAGGATTTGACCCGGCGGTTCTGCCGAAGGTCTCACCTTCGAGGGGGGAGCGTCCCGCGTGTTCAGGCCGAATATCGTGCATTGTTAACGGCGGGAAGTGTTCCAAAAGGGAATGGGATTGAATGTGACTGCTGAAGCCGACATTGAGACCTCTAACGCGGGTAGCTCGGCCGGATTTGACCCGGCGGTTCTGGCGACGGTCTCGCCTTCGAGGGGGGAGCGTCCCGCGTGTTCAGGCCGAATTTTGTGCATTTCCATCGGCGGGAAGAGGTCCAAACGGGAATGGGATTGAATGTGACTGCTGAAGCCGACATTGAGACCTCTAACGCGGGTAGCTCGGCCGGATTTGACCCGGCGGTTCTGCCGAAGGTCTCACCTTCGAGGGGGGAGCCTCCCGCGTGTTCAGGCCGAATTTTGTGCATTTCCATCGGCGGGAAGAGGTCCAAACGGGAATGGGATTGAATGTGACTGCTGAAGCCGACATTGAGACCTCTAACGCGGGTAGCTCGGCCGGATTTGACCCGGCGGTTCTGCCGAAGGTCTCACCTTCGAGGGGGGAGCGCCCACCGTGTACAGGCCGATTTTCATGCATTTCCAACCGTGGGAAGGGGTCCGAAAGGGGATGGGGGTGAACGTGACTGCTCAACCCGACTTTGAGACCTGTAACGCGGGTAGCTCAGCCGGATTTGACCCGGCGGTTCTGGCGACGGTCTCGCCTTCGAGGGGGGAGCGTCCCGCGTGTTCAGGCCGAATTTTGTGCATTTCCATCGGCGGGAAGAGGTCCAAACGGGAATGGGATTGAATGTGACTGCTGAAGCCGACATTGAGACCTCTAACGCGGGTAGCTCGGCAGGATTTGACCCGGCGGTTCTGCCGAAGGTCTCACCTTCGAGGGGGGAGCGCCCACCGTGTACAGGCCGATTTTCATGCATTTCCAACCGTGGGAAGGGGGCCGAAAGGGGATGGGGGTGAATGTGACTGCTCAACCCGACTTTGAGGCATCTAACCCGGGTAGCTCAGCCGGGTTTGACCCGGCGGTTCTGCCGACGGCCTCGCCTTCGAGGGGGGAGCGTCCCCCGTGTACAGGCCGATTTTCATGCATTTCGAACCGTGGGAAGTGGCCCAAAAGGGGATGGGAGTGAATGTGACTGCTCAACCCGACTTTGGCGCTTCCGAGCCGGGTAGCTCAGCCGGGTTTGACCCGGCGGTTCTGCCGACGGTCTCGTCTTCGAGGCGGGTGCCTCCCCCGTGTACAGGCCGATTTTCATGCATTTCGTACCGTGGGAAGTGGTCCAAAAGGGAATGGGGGTGGACGTGACTGCTCATACCGACATCGAGACTTGTAAGCCGTGTAGCTCGGCCGGGTTTGATCCGGCGGGTCTGCCGACGGTCTCGTCTTCGAGAGGGGGGCCTCCCCCGTGTACAGGCCGATTTTCGTGCATTTCCAACGGTGGGAAGAGGTTCAAAAGGGGATGGGGGTGAATGTGACTGCTCAACCCGACTCTGAGGCTTCTAACCCGGGTAGCCCGGCCGGGTTTGACCCGGCGGTTCTGCCGTCGGTCTCGCCTTCGAGGGCGGAGCCTCCCCCGTGTACAGGCCGATTTTCGTGCATTTCAAACCGTGGGAAGCGGTCCAAAAGGGGATGGGAGTGAATGTGACTGCTCATACCGACCTTGGCGCTTCCGACCCGGGTAGCTCAGCCGGGTTTGACCCGGCGGTTCTGCCGACGGTCTCGTCTTCGAGGCGGGTGCCTCCCCCGTGTACAGGCCGATTTTCATGCATTTCGTACCGTGGGAAGTGGTCCAAAAGGGAATGGGGGTGAATGTGACTGCTCAACCCGACTCTGAGGCTTCTAACCCGGGTAGCTCGGCCGGGTTTGACCCGGCGGTTCTGCCGTCGGTCTCGCCTTCGAGAGGGGCGCCTCCCCCGTGTACAGGCCGATTTTCGTGCATTTCCAACGGTGGGAAGAGGTTCAAAAGGGGATGGGGGTGAATGTGACTGCTCAACCCGACTCTGAGGCTTCTAACCCGGGTAGCCCGGCCGGGTTTGACCCGGCGGTTCTGCCGTCGGTCTCGCCTTCGAGGGCGGAGCCTCCCCCGTGTACAGGCCGATTTTCGTGCATTTCAAACCGTGGGAAGCGGTCCAAAAGGGGATGGGAGTGAATGTGACTGCTCATACCGACCTTGGCGCTTCCGACCCGGGTAGCTCAGCCGGGTTTGACCCGGCGGTTCTGCCGACGGTCTCGCCTTCGAGGGGGGAGCGTCCCCCGTGTTCAGGCCGAATTTTGTGCATTTCGAACCGTGGGAAGTTGCCCAAAAGTCGATGGGAGTGAATGTGACTGCTCAACCCGACTTTGGCGCTTCCGAGCCGGGTAGCTCAGCCGGGTTTGACCCGGCGGTTCTGCCGACGGTCTCGTCTTCGAGGCGGGTGCCTCCCCCGTGTACAGGCCGATTTTCATGCATTTCGTACCGTGGGAAGTGGTCCAAAAGGGAATAGGGGTGGACGTGACTGCTCATACCGACATTGAGACTTGTAAGCCGTGTAGCTCGGCCGGGTTTGATCCGGCGGGTCTGCCGACGGTCTCGTCTTCGAGGCGGGTGCCTCCCCCGTGTACAGGCCGATTTTCGTGCATTTCGAACCGTGGGAAGTGGTCCAAAAGGGGATGGGGGTGGACGTGACTGCTCAACCCGACTTTGAGGCTTCTAACCCGGGTAGCTCGGCCGGGTTTGACCCGTCGATTCTGCCGATGGTCTCGTTTTGGAGGGGGGAGCCTCCCCCGTGTTCAGTCCGATTTTCGTGCATTTCGAACCGTGGGAAGTGGCCCAAAAGGGGATGGGAGTGAATGTGACTGCTCATACCGACTTTGGCGCTTCCGAGCCTGGTAGCTCAGCCGGGTTTGATCCGGCGGTTCTGCCGACGGTCTCGTCTTCGAGGCGGCTCCCTCCCCCGTGTACAGGCCGATTTTCATGCATTTGCAACGGTGGGAAGTTGCCCAAAAGGGGATGGGAGTGAATGTGACTGCTCAACCCGACTTTGGCGCTTCCGAGCCTGGTAGCTCAGCCGGGTTTGAACCGGCGGTTCTGCCGACGGTCTCGTCTTCGAGGCGGCTCCCTCCCCCGTGTACAGGCCGATTTTCGTGCATTTCGAACCGTGGGAAGTGGTCCAAAAGGGAATGGGGGTGGACGTGACTGCTCAACCCGACTCTGAGGCTTCTAACCCGGGTAGCTCGGCCGGGTTTGATCCGGCGGTTCTGCCGACGGTCTCGTCTTCGAGGCCGGTGCCTCCCCCGTGTACAGGCCGATTTTCGTGCATTTCCAACGGTGGGAAGTGGTCCAAAAGGGAATGGGGGTGGACGTGTCTGCTCATACCGACTTTGAGACTTGTAAGCCGGGTAGCTCAGCCGGGTTTGTTCCGGCGGTTCTGCCGACGGTCTCGTCATCGAGGGGGGAGCCTCCCCCGTGTCCAGGCCGATTTTCATGCATTTCCAACCGTGGGAAGTGGTCCAAAAGGGAATGGGGGTGAATGTGACTGCTCATACCGACTTTGAGACTTTTAAGCCGGGTAGCTCAGCCGGGTTTGACCCGGCGGTTCTGCCGACGGTCTCGCCTTCGAGGGGGGAGCGTCCCCCGTGTTCAGGCCGAATTTTGTGCATTTCGAACCGTGGGAAGTTGCCCAAAAGTCGATGGGAGTGAATGTGACTGCTCAACCCGACTTTGAGACTTGTAAGCCGGGTAGCTCAGCCGGGTTTGACCCGGCGGTTCTGCCGACGGTCTCGTCTTCGAGGCGGGTGCCTCCCCCGTGTACAGGCCGATTTTCATGCATTTCGTACCGTGGGAAGCGGTCCAAAAGGGGATGGGAGTGAACGTGACTGCTCATACCGACTTTGGCGCTTCCGAGCCGGGTAGCTCAGCCGGGTTTGACCCGGCGGGTCTGCCGACGGTCTCGCCTTCGAGGGGGGAGCGTCCCCCGTGTTCAGGCCGAATCTTGTGCATTTCGAACCGTGGGAAGTTGCCCAAAAGTCGATGGGAGTGAATGTGACTGCTCAACCCGACTTTGAGACTTGTAAGCCGGGTAGCTCAGCCGGGTTTGACCCGGCGGTTCTGCCGACGGTCTCGTCTTCGAGGCCGGTGCCTCCCCCGTGTACAGGCCGATTTTCGTGCATTTCCAACGGTGGGAAGTGGTCCAAAAGGGAATGGGGGTGGACGTGTCTGCTCATACCGACTTTGAGACTTGTAAGCCGGGTAGCTCAGCCGGGTTTGTTCCGGCGGTTCTGCCGACGGTCTCGTCATCGAGGGGGGAGCCTCCCCCGTGTCCAGGCCGATTTTCATGCATTTCCAACCGTGGGAAGTGGTCCAAAAGGGAATGGGGGTGAATGTGACTGCTCATACCGACTTTGAGACTTTTAAGCCGGGTAGCTCGGCCGGGTTTGACCCGGCGGTTCTGCCGACGGTCTCGTCTTCGAGGCGGGTGCCTCCCCCGTGTACAGGCCGATTTTCGTGCATTTCGAACCGTGGGAAGTGGTCTAAAAGTCGATGGGAGTGAACGTGACTGCTCAACCCGACTTTGAGACTTGTAAGCCGGGTAGCTCAGCCAGGTTTGACCCGGCGGTTCTGCCGACGGTCTCGCCTTCGAGGGCGGACCCTCCCCCGTGTACAGGCCGGTTTTCGTGCATTTCGAACCGTGGGAAGTGATCCAAAAGGGAATGGGGGTGAACGTGACTGCCCAACCCGGCTTTGAGACTTGTAAGCCGGGTAGCTCAGCCGGGTTGGACCCGGCGGTTCTGCCGACGGTCTCGACTTCGAGGCGGGTGCCTCCCCCGTGTACAGGCCGATTTTCATGCATTTGCAACGGTGGGAAGTTGCCCAAAAGTCGATGGGAGTGAATGTGACTGCTCAACCCGACTTCGAGACTTGTAAGCCGGGTAGCTCAGCCGGGTTTGACCCGGCGGTTCTGCCGACGGTCTCGCCTTCGAGGGGGGAGCCTCCCCCGTGTACAGGCCGATTTTCGTGCATTTCCAACGGTGGGAACAGGTTCAAAAGGGGATGGGAGTGATTGTGACTGCTCAACCCGACTCTAGGGCTTCTAACCCGGGTAGCCCGGCCGGGTTTGACCCGGCGGTTCTGCCGACGGTCTCGTCTTCGAGGCGGGTGCCTCCCCCGTATACAGGCCGATTTTCATGCATTTCGAACCGTGGGAAGTGGTCCAAAAGGGAATGGGGGTGGACGTGTCTGCTCATACCGACTTTGAGACTTGTAAGCCGGGTAGCTCAGCCGGGTTTGATCCGGCGGTTCTGCCGACGGTCTCGCCTTCGAGGGGGGAGCCTCCCCCGTGTTCAGTCCGATTTCCATGCATTTCCAACCGTGGGAAGTTGCCCAAAAGGGGATGGGAGTGAATGTGACTGCTCAACCCGACTTTGGCGCTTCCGAGCCGGGTAGCTCAGCCGGGTTTGACCCGGCGGTTCTGCCGACGGTCTCGTCTTCGAGGCGGGTGCCTCCCCCGTATACAGGCCGATTTTCATGCATTTCGAACCGTGGGAAGTGGTCCAAAAGGGAATGGGGGTGGACGTGTCTGCTCATACCGACTTTGAGACTTGTAAGCCGGGTAGCTCAGCCGGGTTTGATCCGGCGGTTCTGCCGACGGTCTCGCCTTCGAGGGGGGAGCCTCCCCCGTGTTCAGTCCGATTTCCATGCATTTCCAACCGTGGGAAGTTGCCCAAAAGGGGATGGGAGTGAATGTGACTGCTCAACCCGACTTTGGCGCTTCCGAGCCGGGTAGCTCAGCCGGGTTTGACCCGGCGGTTCTGCCGACGGTCTCGTCTTCGAGGCGGGTGCCTCCCCCGTGTACAGGCCGATTTTCATGCATTTGGAACCGTGGGAAGTGGTCCAAAAGGGAATGGGGGTGGACGTGACTGCTCATACCGACTTTGAGACTTGTAAGCCGGGTAGCTCAGCCGGGTTTGACCCGGCGGTTCTGCCGACGGTCTCGCCTTCGAGGGGGGAGCCTCCCCCGTGTTCAGTCCGATTTTCGTGCATTTCCCACGGTGGGAAATGGTATCTTTCATTACGGGGACAAGGGTCTGAAGCGGTGAAGTCAGTAACCGGCATAGTTAAGGAAAGGGTTCGAATTTTCTCAACAGTACGAAAAAAGTGAGCAGGGAAGCTAGAGAAGGTGTCAGTGAGTCCCAAACGAGTGAACCGCAAAACTTAGGGAAATGCCCGAAAGCGTTTTAAAGGGTGAAATCGGGAACGAGGAAATGATCGGAAAGTGCCTGAAAGTGCTAAATGAGTAAACAGAAAAACGAAGAAAAATGTTTGAAAAGAAGAAGTGAGTAACCAGGAAAACTTAGAAAAATGTTCAAAACGAAGAAATCAGTAACCAGGAAAACTTAGAAAAATGATCAAAAAGAAGAAATGAGTAACCAGGAAAACTTAGAAAAATGTTTAAAAAGAAGAAATCAGTAACCAGGAAAACTTAGGAAAATGTTTAAAAAGAAGAAATCAGTAACCAGAAAAACTGCGAAAAATGTTTAAAAAGAAGAAATGAGTAACCAGAAAAACTTAGAAAAATGTTTAAAAAGAAGAAATCAGTAACCAGGAAAACTTAGAAAAATGTTTAAAAAGAAGAAATCAGTAACCAGGAAAACTTAGAAAAATGTTATAAAAGAAGAAGTGAGTAACCAGAAAAACTTAGAAAAATGTTTAAAAAGAAGAAATCAGTAACCAGAAAAACTGCGAAAAATGTTTAAAAAGAAGAAATCAGTAACCAGACAAACTGCGAAAAATGTTTAAAAAGAAGAAATCAGTAACCAGGAAAACTTAGAAAAATGTTTAAAAAGAAGAAGTGAGTAACCAGAAAAACTTAGAAAAATGTTTAAAAAGAAGAAATCAGTAACCAGAAAAACTTAGAAAAATGTTTAAAAAGAAGAAATCAGTAACCAGAAAAACTGCGAAAAATGTTTAAAAAGAAGAAATCAGTAACCAGAAAAACTTAGAAAAATGTTTAAAAAGAAGAAGTGAGTAACCAGAAAAACTTAGAAAAATGTTTAAAAAGAAGAAATCAGTAACCAGAAAAACGGCGAAAAATGTTTAAAAAGAAGAAATCAGTAACCAGACAAACTGCGAAAAATGTTTAAAAAGAAGAAATCAGTAACCAGAAAAACTTAGAAAAATGTTTAAAAAGAAGAAATCAGTAACCAGAAAAACTTAGAAAAATGTTTCAAAAGAAGAAGTGAGTAACCAGAAAAACTTAGAAAAATGTTTAAAAAGAAGAAGTGAGTAACCAGAAAAACTTAGAAAAATGTTTAAAAAGAAGAAATCAGTAACCAGAAAAACTTAGAAAAATGTTTAAAAAGAAGAAATCAGTAACCAGAAAAACTGCGAAAAATGTTTAAAAAGAAGAAATCAGTAACCAGACAAACTGCGAAAAATGTTTAAAAAGAAGAAATCAGTAACCAGGAAAACTTAGAAAAATGTTTAAAAAGAAGAAGTCAGTAACCAGAAAAACTTAGAAAAATGTTTAAAAAGAAGAAATCAGTAACCAGAAAAACTTAGAAAAATGTTTAAAAAGAAGAAATCAGTAACCAGAAAAACTGCGAAAAATGTTTAAAAAGAAGAAATCAGTAACCAGAAAAACTTAGAAAAATGTTTAAAAAGAAGAAGTGAGTAACCAGAAAAACTTAGAAAAATGTTTAAAAAGAAGAAATCAGTAACCAGAAAAACGGCGAAAAATGTTTAAAAAGAAGAAATCAGTAACCAGACAAACTGCGAAAAATGTTTAAAAAGAAGAAATCAGTAACCAGAAAAACTTAGAAAAATGTTTCAAAAGAAGAAGTGAGTAACCAGAAAAACTTAGAAAAATGTTTAAAAAGAAGAAGTGAGTAACCAGAAAAACTTAGAAAAATGTTTAAAAAGAAGAAATCAGTAACCAGAAAAACTTAGAAAAATGTTTAAAAAGAAGAAATCAGTAACCAGAAAAACTGCGAAAAATGTTTAAAAAGAAGAAATCAGTAACCAGACAAACTGCGAAAAATGTTTAAAAAGAAGAAATCAGTAACCAGGAAAACTTAGAAAAATGTTTAAAAAGAAGAAGTGAGTAACCAGAAAAACTTAGAAAAATGTTTAAAAAGAAGAAATCAGTAACCAGAAAAACTTAGAAAAATGTTTAAAAAGAAGAAATCAGTAACCAGAAAAACTGCGAAAAATGTTTAAAAAGAAGAAATCAGTAACCAGAAAAACTTAGAAAAATGTTTAAAAAGAAGAAATCAGTAACCAGAAAAACTTAGAAAAATGTTTAAAAAGAAGAAGTGAGTAACCAGAAAAACTTAGAAAAATGTTTAAAAAGAAGAAATCAGTAACCAGAAAAACGGCGAAAAATGTTTAAAAAGAAGAAATCAGTAACCAGAAAAACTTAGAAAAATGTTTCAAAAGAAGAAGTGAGTAACCAGAAAAACTTAGAAAAATGTTTAAAAAGAAGAAGTGAGTAACCAGAAAAACTTAGAAAAATGTTTAAAAAGAAGAAATCAGTAACCAGAAAAACTTAGAAAAATGTTTAAAAAGAAGAAATCAGTAACCAGAAAAACTGCGAAAAATGTTTAAAAAGAAGAAATCAGTAACCAGACAAACTGCGAAAAATGTTTAAAAAGAAGAAATCAGTAACCAGGAAAACTTAGAAAAATGTTTAAAAAGAAGAAGTGAGTAACCAGAAAAACTTAGAAAAATGTTTAAAAAGAAGAAATCAGTAACCAGAAAAACTTAGAAAAATGTTTAAAAAGAAGAAATCAGTAACCAGAAAAACTGCGAAAAATGTTTAAAAAGAAGAAATCAGTAACCAGAAAAACTTAGAAAAATGTTTAAAAAGAAGAAGTGAGTAACCAGAAAAACTTAGAAAAATGTTTAAAAAGAAGAAATCAGTAACCAGAAAAACGGCGAAAAATGTTTAAAAAGAAGAAATCAGTAACCAGACAAACTGCGAAAAATGTTTAAAAAGAAGAAATCAGTAACCAGAAAAACTTAGAAAAATGTTTCAAAAGAAGAAGTGAGTAACCAGAAAAACTTAGAAAAATGTTTAAAAAGAAGAAGTGAGTAACCAGAAAAACTTAGAAAAATGTTTAAAAAGAAGAAATCAGTAACCAGAAAAACTTAGAAAAATGTTTAAAAAGAAGAAATCAGTAACCAGAAAAACTTAGAAAAATGTTTAAAAAGAAGAAATCAGTAACCAGAAAAACTGCGAAAAATGTTTAAAAAGAAGAAATCAGTAACCAGACAAACTGCGAAAAATGTTTAAAAAGAAGAAATCAGTAACCAGGAAAACTTAGAAAAATGTTTAAAAAGAAGAAGTGAGTAACCAGAAAAACTTAGAAAAATGTTTAAAAAGAAGAAATCAGTAACCAGAAAAACTTAGAAAAATGTTTAAAAAGAAGAAATCAGTAACCAGAAAAACTGCGAAAAATGTTTAAAAAGAAGAAATCAGTAACCAGGAAAACTTAGAAAAATGTTTAAAAAGAAGAAGTGAGTAACCAGAAAAACTTAGAAAAATGTTTAAAAAGAAGAAATCAGTAACCAGAAAAACTTAGAAAAATGTTTAAAAAGAAGAAATCAGTAACCAGAAAAACTGCGAAAAATGTTTAAAAAGAAGAAATCAGTAACCAGAAAAACTTAGAAAAATGTTTAAAAAGAAGAAGTGAGTAACCAGAAAAACTTAGAAAAATGTTTAAAAAGAAGAAATCAGTAACCAGAAAAACGGCGAAAAATGTTTAAAAAGAAGAAATCAGTAACCAGACAAACTGCGAAAAATGTTTAAAAAGAAGAAATCAGTAACCAGAAAAACTTAGAAAAATGTTTCAAAAGAAGAAGTGAGTAACCAGAAAAACTTAGAAAAATGTTTAAAAAGAAGAAGTGAGTAACCAGAAAAACTTAGAAAAATGTTTAAAAAGAAGAAATCAGTAACCAGAAAAACTTAGAAAAATGTTTAAAAAGAAGAAATCAGTAACCAGAAAAACTGCGAAAAATGTTTAAAAAGAAGAAATCAGTAACCAGGAAAACTTAGAAAAATGTTTAAAAAGAAGAAATGAGTAACCAGGAAAACTTAGAAAAATGTTTAAAAAGAAGAAATGAGTAACCAGGAAAACTTAGAAAAATGTTTAAAAAGAAGAAATCAGTAACCAGAAAAACTTAGAAAAATGTTTAAAAAGAAGAAATCAGTAACCAGAAAAACGGCGAAAAATGTTTAAAAAGAAGAAATGAGTAACCAGAAAAACTTAGAAAAATGTTTAAAAAGAAGAAATCAGTAACCAGAAAAACGGCGAAAAATGTTTAAAAAGAAGAAATCAGTAACCAGAAAAACTTAGAAAAATGTTTAAAAAGAAGAAGTGAGTAACCAGAAAAACTTAGAAAAATGTTTAAAAAGAAGAAATGAGTAACCAGAAAAACTTAGAAAAATGTTTAAAAAGAAGAAATCAGTAACCAGAAAAACTTAGAAAAATGTTTAAAAAGAAGAAATGAGTAACCAGAAAAACGGCGAAAAATGTTTAAAAAGAAGAAATCAGTAACCAGAAAAACGGCGAAAAATGTTTAAAAAGAAGAAATCAGTAACCAGACAAACTGCGAAAAATGTTTAAAAAGAAGAAATCAGTAACCAGAAAAACTTAGAAAAATGTTTAAAAAGAAGAAATCAGTAACCAGGAAAACTTGGAAAAAAACACTTAGAAAAATTTTCAGCAAAGTGTGAAAAATATTCTAAGTGTCAGCGGAGGAAAATGCTGCAGCATCGGGAAAGATTCGCAAACTTACACCGAACATGTGCTCCGAAGTGCCGGAGGAATTGGGTGAATTGAGCCCGGCAAATGGCCAGCTGTCGTTTTGTGCCTGCAGCCCGAAAACTTTAACTTTGTCTGTCGCGGAAGTCCGGACCGAGAAAAATCCAAACGGTTTTGACCGGACCGAGTTCCAGACCGATGCAGTCAAATTTGGAATTCAGACCCATTCAGTGCCACTTGTAGTTTTTCCGCAGTGAGGTTGGCGGGGTACCCGGAGATATATGGGAACACGATTTTTAGAACAAAATGGCGGCGCGGGACCGTTCTGAAAGGCATCCGAAAAACGGTTCCACGGGCATAGCACTTTAATGACAGGTATGAGTGCATGCCGGAGAGCTCTTGGAAGTCGAATTTTTGACACTTTGTCAATTTTTTGACAGATTTGACAAACTCTTTCTGTCTGTTCTAAGAGTCAGTCAGAGACTTGTGCGGCGGTCTTTTGACACTATTGGAGGGCGGGCAAACCCCACGTTGACTCCGGCCGTCCCTCCACAGGCGCTCGTGTCCAAAATGAAGGCGAGAGACGCGAGTGGCCTGGTTCCCTTGGGTGTTGCCAAGAAGGCTGCGGGCTGACCGTTGCCTGAGCACTCCCTAAAGCCTCTTGTGATGAGAGCAGACCTCGCCTGCCGCACGACCGGCTCTGGGAGTCGTTGGGCCGCTATTTGTGAATAGTCTGGTCCTCCTCTGCCACCCGGACAAGCGCGATGGCTCTGCCGCCCTGCGGTGCTCGTCACCCAGGTTTGGGGAACACGATACTCGTAACAAAAATAAAAGGCGGCTCGGGACCTGCAGGCGAAAGGGGTCCCGTGGTGCTAAGCACGTCGACTTCGGGTCTCGGTGCAAGCCGGAGAGCTCACGGAAGTCTAAAGTTTTCGGCACGTGGTCGAATCTTTTCAAAGGCTTACCCGGCTCTTTCCGTCCATTCTGAGAGTAAGTCAGAGGCCGGTGCGGAGGTCTCTTGACAATCGGAGGGGGTGGTGGCCCTCCGCAGGCGCTCGTGTCGAAAATGAAGGCGAGAGACGCGAGTGGCCTGGTTCCCCTGGGTGTTGCCAGGAAGGCTGCGGGCTGACCCTTGCCTGAGCACTCCCTAAAGCCTCTTGTGATGAGAGCAGACCTCGCGCGCCGCACGACCGGCTCTGGGAGTCGTTGGGCCGCTATCTGTGAATAGTCTGGTCCTCCTCTGCCACCCGGCCAAGTGCGATGGCTCTGCCGCCCTGCGGTGCTCGTCACGCAGGTGTGGGGCACACGATGCTCGTAACAGCAAATAAAGGCGGCTCGGGACCTGCAGGCGAAAGGGGTCCCGTGGTGCTTAGCACGTCGACTTCGGGTCTCGGTGCAAGCCGGAGAGCTCACGGAAGTCTAAAGTTTTCGGCACGTGGTCGAATCTTTTGAAAGGCTTACCCGGCTCTTTCCGTCCATTCTGAGAGTCAGTCAGAGGCCGGTGCGGCGGTCTATTGACGACCGGAGGCTCCCATGGGTGTTGCGATGAGGGTGGAGGGCACAGAACCTTGCCTTAGCACTCCCTAATAAAGCCTCTTGTGAAGAGAGCAGACCTCGCGCGCCGCACGACCGGCTCTGGGAGTCGTTGGGCCGCTATCTGTGAATAGTCTGGTCCTCCTCTGCCACCCGGCCAAGTGCGATGGCTCTGCCGCCCTGCGGTGCTCGTCACGCAGGTATGGGGCACACGATGCTCGTAACAGCAAATAAAGGCGGCTCGGGACCTGCAGGCGAAAGGGGTCCCGTGGTGCTTAGCACGTCGACTTCGGGTCTCGGTGCAAGCCGGAGAGCTCACGGAAGTCTAAAGTTTTCGGCACGTGGTCGAATCTTTTGAAAGGCTTACCCGGCTCTTTCCGTCCATTCTGAGAGTCAGTCAGAGGCCGGTGCGGCGGTCTATTGACGACCGGAGGCTCCCATGGGTGTTGCGATGAGGGTGGAGGGCACAGAACCTTGCCTTAGCACTCCCTAATAAAGCCTCTTGTGAAGAGAGCAGACCTCGCGCGCCGCACGACCGGCTCTGGGAGTCGTTGGGCCGCTATCTGTGAATAGTCTGGTCCTCCTCT
>NW_027311630.1:0-5000 GCF_047496795.1 Chiloscyllium punctatum
GTAAGAGAGAGAGAGAGAGAGAGAGAGAGAGAGAGAGAGAGAGAGAGAGAGAGAGGGAGAACACGAAAGATAGAATGAGAACACTAGCGAGAGAAAGAATACAAGCGAGAGAACACTAGCGACACAGAGAGAGAGAGAGACAAAGAGAGAGAGAGAAAACACGAGCGAGAGAGAGAACACGAGAGAGAGAGCACGAGAGAGACACAGAGAGATAGAGAGAGAGAGAGAGAGACACAGAGAAAGAGAGAGAGAGAAAAAGAGAGAGAGAAAACACACGAGAGAGAGAAAACACACGAGAGAGAGATAAAACACGAGAGAGAGAACACGAGAGAGAGAGAAAACACATGAGAGAGAGAAAACACACGACAGAGAGAGAAAACACACGAGAGAGAACACGAGAGTGAGAGAGAGAGAAAACACACGAGAGAGAGAGAACACACGAGAGAGAGAGAAAACACACGAGAAGAGAAAAAAAGAGAGTGAGAACACGAAAGATAGAATGAGAATACGAGCGAGAGAACATGTGTGACAGAGAGAGAGACCACGAGCAAGAGACACAGAGAGAGAGAACACGAGCGAGAGAGAACACGAGCGAGAGACAGACAGAGAGAACACGAGAAAGAGAGAGAACGCGCGATAGAGAGCGCGCGAGAGAGAGAGAGGGCACGAGAGAGAGAGCACGAGAGAGAGAGAGAGAGGCAAGAGACAGAGCGCGAGAGAACACAAGCGAGGTAGAGAGAGAGAACACAAGCAAGAGACAGAGAGAGAGAGAACACGAGCGAGAGAGAGAGAACACGAGGGAGAGAGAACACAAGGGAGAGAGAGAGACAACACGAGGGAGAGACAACGCGAGGGAGAGACAACACGAGGGAGAGACAACACGAGGGAGAGACAACACGAGGGAGAGACAAAACGAGGGAGAGAGAGAGAGAGAGAGAACACAAGCGAGAGAGAGAGAGAACACGAGGGAGAGAGAGAGAGATAACACGAGGGAGAGACAACACGAGGGAGAGACAACACGAGGGAGAGACAACACGAGGGAGAGAGAGAGAGAAAACACGAGCGAGAGAGAGAGAGAGAACAGGAGCGAGAGAGAGAGAGAGAACAGGAGCGAGAGAGAGAACACGAGAGAGAGAGAACATGAGAGAGAGAGAGCACGAGAGAGAGAGAGCACGAGAGAGAGAGAGCACGAGAGAGAGAGAGCACGAGAGAGAGAGCACGAGAGAGAGAACACGAGAGAGGGAGCGACAACACGAGGGAGAGAGAGAGAGAGAGAGAGATAGAGAGAACACGAGGGAGAGAGAGAGAACACGAGGGAGAGAGAACACGAGGGAGAGACAACACGAGGGAGAGACAACACGAGGGAGAGAGAGAGAGAAAACACGAGCGAGAGAGAGAGAGAGAACAGGAGCGAGAGAGAGAGAGAGAGAACAGGAGCGAGAGAGAGAACACGAGAGAGAGAGAACACGAGGGAGAGAGAGCACGAGAGAGAGAGAGCATGAGAGAGAGAGAGCACGAGAGAGAGAGAGAGCACGAGAGAGAGAGCACGAGAGAGAGAACACGAGAGAGAGAACACGAGAGAGGGAGAGACAACACGAGGGAGAGAGAGAGAGAGAGAGAGAGAGATAGAGAGAACACGAGGGAGAGAGAGAGAACACGAGGGAGAGAGAACACGAGGGAGAGACAACACGAGGGAGAGATAGAGAGAACAGGAGCGAGAGAGAGAACATGAGGGAGAGAGAGAGAGAGAGAGAGAACACGAGGGAGAGAGAACACGAGAGAGAGAGAGAGAGAACACGAGGGAGAGAGAACACGAGAGAGAGAGAGAGAGAACACGAGTGAGAGGGAGAGAGAGCACAAGAGAGAGAACACGAGGGAGAGAGAGAGAGAGAACACGAGGGAGAGAGAGAGAGAGAGAGAGAGAGAGATAGAGAGAACACGAGGGAGAGAGAGAGAACACGAGGGAGAGAGAGAGAACACGAGGGAGAGAGAACACGAGGGAGAGACAACACGAGGGAGAGAGAGAGAGAACAGGAGGGGGAGAGAGAAGACGAGGGGGAGAGAGAGAGAGAACACGAGCGAGAGAAAGAGAACACGAGGGAGAGAGAGAAAACACAGAGGGAGAGGGAGAGAGAGAGCACGAAGAGAGAGAGAGAGAGAGAGAGAGAGAGAGAGAGGGAGAGAGAGGGAGAACACGAAAGATAGAATGAGAACACTAGCGAGAGAGAATACAAGCGAGAGAACACTAGCGACAGAGAGAGAGAGAACACGAGCGAGAGAGAGAACACGAGCGAAGAGAGAGAACACGAGAGAGAGAGCACGAGAGAGAGAGACACAGAGAGAGAGAGAGAGAGAGACAGAGAGAAAGAGAGAGAGCGAAAAAGAGAGACAACACACGAGAGAGAGAGAAAACACACGAGAGAGAGAACACGAGGGAGAGAGAGAGAGAACACGAGGGAGAGAGAGAGAGAGAACACGAGGGAGAGAGATGGCGCGCGAGAGAGAGCGCGAGAGAGAGAGAGCGCGAGAGAGAGAGCGCAAGAGAGAGAGAGCGCAAGAGAGAGAGAGCGCAAGAGAGCGCGATAGAGAGAGCGCAAGAGTGAGAGCGCGAGAGTGAGAGCGCGAGAGAGAGTGCGTAAGAGTGAAAAACACGAGAGCGAGAGAGAGAGAACACGAGCGAGAGAGCGACAGCAAACACGAGCGAAAGCGTGCGAGAAAGAGCGAGAGCGAACACGAGCGAGAGAGAGCAAGAGCGAACATGAGCACGAGAGTGAGAGCGTGAGAGAGAGAGAACACGAGCGAGAGAGAGAGCAACAGTGAACACGAGCGAAAGAGAGCGCGAGAGACAGCGCGCGAGAGAGAACACGAAGCGAGCGAGAGAGAGCGAGAGAGTGCGTGAGAGAGTTCGAGAGAGAGAGAGCGGGAGAGAGAGGGAGCGGGAGAGAGAGGGAGCGGTGAGAGAGGGGGAGCGGGAGAGAGCGAGAACACGAGCAAGAGAGAGCAAGAACACAAGCGAGAACATGAGTGAGAGAGAACACGAACGAGTGAGAGAGAGAAAACGTGTGAGAGAGAGAAAACGTGTGTGAGAGAGAGGGAGAGCGAGAACACGAACGAGACAGTGAGAGAACACGAGCGAGACAGTGAGAGAACACGAGCGAGAGAGAGAGAACACGAGCGAGAGAGAGAGAGGGAGAGAGAATACGAGCGCGCTGAGAGAGAGAGAATATGAGCGAGAGAGAGAGAGCAAACGTGAGATAGAGAGAGAGCGTGAGAGTGCACAAGAGAGAGAGCGCGAGAGTGCACGAGAAAGAGAGCATGAGAGAGAGCGCGAGAGAGAACAAGGAGCGAGAGAACATGAGAGAGAGAGTGAGAACATGAGAGAGAATGAGAACACGAGCGAGAGAGAGAGAGAACACACACGTTCTGTCTCTCTCTCTCTCTCGTTCTCTTGTGTTCTGTCTCTCGTCGTGTTTTCTCTCTCTCGCTTGTGTTCTCCCTCTCTCGCGTGTTCTCCCTCTCTCGCGTGTTCTCCCTCTCTCGCGTGTTCTCTCTCTCTCCCTCGTGTTCTCTCTCTCTCCCTCTCTCTCGTGTTCTCTCTCTCTCTCGTGTTCTCTCTCTCTCTCTCGTTGTTCTCATTCTATCTTTCGTGTTCTCTCTCTCTCCCTCGTGTTCTCTCTCTCCCCATCGTGTTCTCTCTCACTCCCTCGTGTTCTTCTCTCTCTCCCTCGTATTCTCTCTCTCGTGTTCTCTCTCTCTCGTGTTCTCTCTCTCTCTCGTTCTCTCTCTCTTCGTGTCTCATTCTACTTGTGCGTGTTCTCACTCTCTCGTTCTCTCTTCTCTCTCTCCCTTCGTGTTCTCTCTGTCCCCCTCGTGTTCTCTCTCTCTCTCACTCCCTCGTGTTCTCTCTCTCTCCCTCGATTCTCTCTCTCGTCTCTCTCTCTCTCGTGTTCTCTCTCTCTCGTGTCTCTCCTCTCTCTCTCTCTCCCTCGTGTTCTCTCTCTCCCCTCGTGTTCTCTCTCTCTCGCCTCCGTGTTCTCTCTCTCTCTCTCTCTCTCGCTCGTGGTTTCTCTCTCGTGCTTCTCTCGCGGACTCTCTCCCTTGCTCGTGTTCGCTCTCGCTCTCGCTCGTGTGTTCTCTCACTCTCTCTCACTCGTGTTCTCTCTCTCTCGTCTGTCCTCTGTGTTCTCTCTCTATCGCTCGTGTTTTCTCTCTCACGTTTGTTCTGTCTCTCTCCTGCTCGTGTTCTCTCGCGATCTCCCTCTCCTCGCTCATTTTCGCGCTCTCTCTCTCGCTCGTGTTCTCTCTCACTCTCTCTCTCTCGCTCATATTCTCTTTCTCTCGTGCTCTCTCTCGCGCATCTCTCTCTCTCGCTTGCTCGTGTTCTCTTTCTCACTCATGTTCTCTCTCTTGCTCGTGTTCTCTCACTCTCTCTCTTGCTCTCTCTCCCTCTCGCTCACTCTCTCTCTCTCGTGTTCTCTCTCTCTCTCCGCCTCATGTTCTCTCTCCCTCGCGTTCTCTCCCTCCCTAGCATTCTCTCTCCCCTCGCGTTCCCTCTCTCTCTCTCTCTCCCTCGTGTTCTCTCTCTCATGTTCTCTCTCTCTCTCTCTCTCTCTCTCTCTCCCTTGTGTTCTCTCTCTCCTCTCTCTCGTGTTCTCATTCTCTCTCTCATGTGTTCTCACTCTCGTTCGTTTGCTCTCTCTCGTTCGTTTGCTCTCTCTCGTGAGTTGTCTCTCTCTCGTGAGTTGTCTCCTCTCTCGGTCTCTCTCGCTCATGTTATCTGTCTCTCTCGCTCGTGTTCTCTCTCTTGCGCACTCTCTCTCTCGCTCGTGTTCTCATTCTATCTTTCGTGTTCTCACTCTCGTGTTCTCTCTTGTGTGTTTTCTCTCTCGCTCTCTCTGTCTCTCTCTCTCTCGTGTTCTCTCTCTCTCCCTCGTGTTCTATCTCTCTCTCTCTCTCCCTCGTGTTCTCTCTCTTTCTCTCTCTCGTGCTCTCTCTCTCTC
>NW_027311630.1:12500-21649 GCF_047496795.1 Chiloscyllium punctatum
CGTGTGTTTTTTCTCTCGCTCTTTCTCTCACTGTCCCTCTCTCACTCTGTCTTTCTCCCTCTGTCTGTCTCTCTCTCTGTCGTGTTCTCTCTCGCTCGTGTTCTCTCTCTCTCTCTCACTCGTGTTCTCTCTCTCACTCCCCCTCGTGTTCTCTCTCCCCCGCCTGTTCTCTCTCCCTCGTGTTCTCTCTCTCTCTCTCTCTCGAGTTCTCTCTCTCGAGTTCTCTCTCTCTCTCGAGTTCTCTCTCTCGAGTTCTCTCTCTCGAGTTCTCTCTCTCGAGTTCTCTCTCTCTCTCTCTCTCTCTCTCGCTCGTGTTCCCTCTCTCTCTCCCGCCCTCCTGTTCTCTCTCCCCCTCCTGTTCTCTCTCTCGTGTTGTCTCTCTCTCTCCCTCGCCTTCTCTCTCTCTCTCTCGTCGTGTTCTCTCTCTCTCTCTCTCCCTCGTGTTTTCTCTCTCTCTCTCCCTCGTGTTCTCTCTCTCTCTCTCCCTCGTGTTCTCTCTCTCTCTCTCCCTCGTGTTCTCTCTCTCTCTCTCCCTCGTGTTCTCTCTCTCTCTCTCTCCCTCGTGTTCTCTCCCTCGTGTTCTCTCTCTCTCGTGTTCTCTCTCTCTCTCTCTCGCATGTGTTCCCTCTCTCTCTGTCACTCATGTTCTCTCTCCCCCTCCTGTTCTCTCTCTCGCTAGTGTTCTCATTCCATCTTTCGTGTTCTCCCTCTATCTCTCTCCCTCTCTCTCTCGCTCGTGTTCTCTCTCTCTCCCTCGTGTTCACTCTCTCTCCCTCGTGTTCTATCTCTCTCTCTCTCTCTCCCTCGTGTTCTCTCTCTTTCTCTCTCTCGTGCTCTCTCTCTCTCCCTCGTGTTCTCTCTCCCTCGTGTTCGCTCTTGTACTCTCTCTCGCTTGTGTTCCCTCTCTCTCTGTCGCTCATGTTCTCTCGCTCGTACTCTCATTCTATCTCGTGTTCTCACTCTCTTGTGTTCTCTCTCTCTCGTGTATTTTCTCTCTCGTGTGTTTTCTCTCTCTCTCGTCTGTTTTCTCTCTCTCTCGTGTGTTTTCTCTTTCTCTCTCATGTGTTTTCTCTCTCTCTCGTGTGTTTTCTCTTTCTCTCTCGTGTGTTTTCTCTCTCTCTCTCGTGTGTTTTCTCTCTCTCTCGTGTGTTTTCTACCTCTCTTTTTCTCTCTCTCTCTCTTTCTCTCTGTCTCTCTCTCTCTCCCTCTCTATCTCTCTCTCTGTGTCTCTCTCTCGTGCTCTCTCTCTCTCGTGTTCTCTCTCTCTCCCTCGTGTTTTCTCTTTCTCTCTCCACTCGTGTTCTCTCTCTCTCTCCCTCGTGTTCTCTCTCTCTCTCCCTCTCTCTCTCGTGTTCTCTCCCTCTCGTGTGTTTTGTCTCTCTGTTTCTCTCTCGTGTGTTCTCTCTCTCTCTCGTGTGTTCTCTCTCTCGTGTGAGAGAGCGCGAGGGAGAGAGCGCGAGAGAGAGAGCGCGAGAGAGCGAGAGCGCGCGAGCGAGGGTGAGCGAGAGAGGGCAAGCAAGAGAACACGAGAGAGAGAGAGAGAACACGAGTGAGCGAGAGTGTGTACGAGAGGGAGACAGAGAGAACACGAGCGAGAGAGAGAACGCGAGGGAGAGAACAAGAGGGAGAGAGCGCGAACTTGAGTGCGAGAGAGAGACAGAGTGCGCGAGAGATAGCGCGCGTGAGAGAGAGAGAGAACGTGAGCGAGAGAGAGAGAGAGCGAACACGAGAGAGAGAGAGAGAGCGCGAGGGACAGCGCGCAAGAGAGAGAAAATATGAGCGAGGGAGATACAGCGCGTGCGAGAGACAGCGTGAGAGAGACAGCGCGAGAGAGTGAGTGCGCGAGAGCGAGTGAAAGTGTGAGAGTGAAAGAACAGGAGACAGAGGGGGAGAGAGAGTACGGGAGTGAAAGAGAGCAAGAACACGAGCAAGAGAGAGTGAGAACACGAGCAAGAGAGAGCGAGAACACGAGCAAGAGAGAGCGAGAACACGAGCAAGAGAGAGCAAGAACACGAACGAGACAGTGAGAGAACACAAGCGAGAGAGAGAGAACACGAGCGAAAGAGAGAGAGGGAGAGAGAACACGAGCGAGAGAGAGAGCGCGCGAGAGAGAGGGCGCGTGAGAGAGAGAACACGAGCGAGAGAGAGATAGAGAGAGAGAGCAAACATGAGATAGAGAGAGCGTGAGAGTGCATGAGAGAGAGAGCGCGAGAGTGCACGAGAGAGCACAAGAGAGAGAGCGCGAGAGTTCACGAGAGAGAGAGCGCGAGAAAGAGCGCGAGAGAGAGCGAGGAGCGAGAGAACATATGAGAGAGAGTGAATGAGAATGCGAGAGAGAATGAGAACACGAGCGAGAGAGAGAGAGAGAGAGAGAGAACACGAGCGAGAGAGAGAACACGAACGATACAGAACACGAGCGAGAGAGAGAGAACACACGAGAGAGAGAGAACACACGAGAGAGAGTGAGAACACGAGAGAGAGTGAGAACACGAGAGAGAGTGAGAACACGAGAGAGGGAATTGGAACACGAGAAGCGAATGAGAAGACGAGAGAATGAGAAGACGAGAGAGAAAGAACACGAGCAAGAGCGAGAGAGGTGCCATAGAGCACGCGCGAGAGAGCGAGGGAGAGAGCATGAGAGAGAACGAGAGTGTGAGAGAGAGAGAGCACGAGAGAGAGAAAACATGAGCAAGGGAGAGAAAGCGCGAGAGCGAGAGAGAGAGCGCGAGAGAACAAGCGTGCAAGGGAGAGCACGCGAGGGAGAGAAAGCGCGAGGGAGAGAGCGAGCAAACATGAGCGAGCGAGAGAGAACACGAGCGAGAGAGAACACGAGCGAGAGAGACAGCGCGAGAGAGACAGCGCGAAAGTGAGCGTGCGAGACAATAGAGAGCGAGAGTGACGAGAGTGAGAGAGCGGGAGAGGGAGAGCGGAAGAGAGAGCAGGAGAGAGAGAGCGGGAGATAGACAGCAGGAGAAAGAGAGTGCGAGAACATGAGCGAGCGAGAGCGAGAACACGAGCAAGAGAGAGCGAGAACACAAGCAAGAGAGAACGAGAACACAAGCAAGAGACGAACGACGAGCGAGAGAGAGGAAGAGAGACACGAGCGAGCGAGAGTACGCGCGAGAGAGAGAAAGAAAGACAGAAAACACACGAGAGAGAGAGAACACACGAAAGAGAGAGAAAACACACAAGAGAGAGAAAATACATGAGAGAGAGAGAACACGAGAGAGTGAGAACACGAAAGATAGAATGAGAATACGAGCGAGAGAACATGAGACAGAGAGAGAGGGAACACGAGCGAGAGAGAGAGAGAGAGCACAGAGAGAACATGAGGGAGAGAGAACACGAGGGAGAGAGACCACGAGGGAGAGAGAGAGCGAGACAGAGAGAGCACGAGAGAGAACACGAGGGAGAGAGAGAGAGAGAGAACACGAGCGAGAGTGAGAGAACAGGAGCGAGAGAGAGAGAGCACGAGGGAGAGAGAGAGACACGAGAGAGAGAGAGAGAGCACGAGAGAGAGAGAACACGAGGGAGAGAGAGAGAGAGAGAACACGAGGGAGAGAGAAAGAGAACACGAGGGAGAGAGAGAGGACGAGAGAGAGAGACACAGAGAGAGAGAGAGATAGAGAGAGAGAGACAGAGAGAAAGATAGAGAAAAGAGAGAGAGAGAACACACGAGAGAGAGAGAGAACACACGAGGAGAGAGAGAGAACACGAGGGGTAGAGAGAGAACACGAGGGGGAGAGAGAGAACACGAGGGGGAGAGAGAGAGAGAGAGAGAGAGAGAGAAACACGAGGGGGAGAGAGAGAACACGGGGGGAGAGAGAGAACACGAAGGGGAGAGAGAGAGAGAGAGAGAGCGAGAAAACACGAGGGGGAGAGAGAACACGAGGGGGAGAGAGAGAACACGAGGGGGAGAGAGAGAACACGAGCGAGAGAGAGAGAGAGAGAACACGAGCGAGAGAGAACACGAGCGAGAGAGAACACGAGCGAGAGAGAGAGAGAGAGAACACGACAGAGAGAACACGACAGAGAGAGCACGAGAGAGAGAGAGAGAACACGAAAGATAGAATGAGAACACTAGCGAGAGAGAGAATACAAGCGAGAGAACACTAGCGACAGAGAGAGAGAGAGAGAGAGAGAGAGAGAGAACACGAGCGAGAGAGAGAACATGAGAGAGAGAGCACGAGAGAGAGAGACAGAGAGAGAGAGATAGAGAGAGAAAGAGAGAGACAGAGGGAAAGAGAGGAGAGAGAAAAGAGAGAGAGAAAACACGAACAGAGAGAGAGAGAAACACACGAGAGAGAACACACAGAGAGAGAGAAAACACACGAGAGAGAGAGAGAAAACACACGAGAGAGAGAGAAACACACGAGAGAGAGAGAACACGAGAGATAGAGAAAGAGAGAGAGAAAACACCGAGAGAGAGAACACACGAGAGAGAGAGAGAGAGAGAAACACACGAGAGAGAAAACCACGAGAGAGAGAGATCACGAGAGAGTGAGAACACGAAAGATAGAATGAGAATACGAACGAGAGAACATTCGCGACAGAGAGAGGGAACACGAGCAAGAGAGAGAGAGAGAGAGAGAGAGAGCACAAGAGAGAACACGAGCAAGAGAATGAGAACACCAGAGAGAGCACAGAGAGAACACGAGAGAGAGACAACACGAGCGAGAGAATGAGAACACGAGAGAGAGAGCGCGAGAGATAGAGTGCCACGAGAGCGAGAGAGAGACAGAGCGAGAGAATCGAGCGAGAGAGAACACGAAAAAGAGAGTAAACACGTGCGAGAGAATGAGAACGAGAGAGCGCGAGAGAGAAAGCGCGAGAGAGAGAGCGCGCGAGAGAGAGCGCACGAGAGAGAGCGCGCGAGAGAGAGAGCGCGCGAGAGAGAGAAAGCGCGCGAGAGAGAGAGAAAGAGAGGCAAGAGAGAGAGCGCGAGAGAACACGAGCGAGGTAGAGAGAGAGAACACGAGCAAGAGAGACAGAGAGAGAGAACACGAGCGAGAGAGAGAGAGAGAGAGAACACGAGGGAGAGAGAACATGAGAGAGAGAACATGAGCGAGAGAGAGAGAACAGGAGAGAGAGAGAACACGAGAGAGAGAGCACGAGGGTAAGAGAGAGAGAGAGAGAGAGAGAGAGAGAGAGAGAGAGAGAGAGAGGAGAACACGAAAGATAGAATGAGAACACTAGCGAGAGAGAGAATACAAGCGAGAGAACACTAGCGACAGAGAGAGAGAGAGACAAAGAGAGAGAGAGAAAACACGAGCGAGAGAGAGAACACGAGAGAGAGAGCACGAGAGAGACACAGAGAGATAGAGAGAGAGGAGAGAGAGAGACACAGAGAAAGAGAGAGAGAGAAAAAGAGAGAGAGAAAACACACGAGAGAGAGAAAACACACGAGAGAGAGATAAAACACGAGAGAGAGAACACGAGGAGAGAGGAGAAAACACATGAGAGAGAGAAAACACACGACAGAGAGAGAAAACACACGAGAGAGAACACGAGAGTGAGAGAGAGAGAAAACACCGAGAGAGAGAGAACACACGAGAGAGAGAGAAAACACACGAGAAGAGAACAAAGAGAGAGTGAGAACACGAAAGATAGAATGAGAATACGAGCGAGAGAACATGTGTGACAGAGAGAGAGACCACGAGCAAGAGACACAGAGAGAGAGAACACGAGCGAGAGAGAACACGAGCGAGAGACAGACAGAGAGAACACGAGAAAGAGAGAGAACGCGCGATAGAGAGCGCGCGAGAGAGAGAGAGGGCACGAGAGAGAGAGCACGAGAGAGAGAGAGAGGCAAGAGACAGAGCGCGAGAGAACACAAGCGAGGTAGAGAGAGAGAACACAAGCAAGAGACAGAGAGAGAGAGAACACGAGCGAGAGAGAGAGAACACGAGGAGAGAGAACACAAGGGAGAGAGAGAGACAACACGAGGGAGAGACAACACGAGGGAGAGACAACACGAGGGAGAGACAACACGAGGGAGAGACAAAACGAGGGAGAGAGAGAGAGAACACAAGCGAGAGAGAGAGGAGAGAACACGAGGAGAGAGAGAGAGATAACACGAGGAGAGAGAACACGAGGGAGAGACAACACGAGGGAGAGACAACGAGGGAGAGAGAGAGAGAAAACACGAGCGAGAGAGAGAGAGAGAACAGGAGCGAGAGAGAGAGAGAGAACAGGAGCGAGAGAGAGAACACGAGAGAGAGAGAACACGAGGGAGAGAGAGCATGAGAGAGAGAGAGCACGAGAGAGAGAGAGCACGAGAGAGAGAGAGCACGAGAGAGAGAGAGAGCACGAGAGAGAGAGACACGAGAGAGGGAGAGACAACACGAGGGAAGAGAGAGAGAGAGAGAGAGATAGAGAGAACACGAGGGAGAGAGAGAGAACACGAGGGAGAGAGAACACGAGGGAGAGACAACAAGAGGGAGAGACACACGAGGGAGAGAGAGAGAAAACACGAGCGAGAGAGAGAGAGAGAACAGGAGCGAGAGAGAGAGAGAGAGAGAACAGGAGCGAGAGAGAGAACACGAGAGAGAGAGAACACGAGGGAGAGAGAGCACGAGAGAGAGAGAGCACGAGAGAGAGAGAGAGCACGAGAGAGAGAACACGAGAGAGAGAACACGAGAGAGGGAGAGACAACACGAGGGAGAGAGAGAGAGAGAGAGAGAGATAGAGAGAACACGAGGGAGAGAGAGAGAACACGAGGGAGAGAGAACACGAGGGAGAGACAACACGAGGGAGAGACAACACGAGGGAGAGATAGAGAGAACAGGAGCGAGAGAGAGAACATGAGGGAGAGAGAGAGAGAGAGAGAACACGAGGAGAGAGAGAGAGAACACGAGGGAGAGAACACGAGGGAGAGAGAGAGAGAGAACACGAGGAGAGAGAGAGAGAGAGAGAGAGAGAGATAGAGAGAACACGAGGGAGAGAGAGAGAACACGAGGGAGAGAGAACACGAGGGAGAGAGAACACGAGGGAGAGAGAACACGAGGGAGAGACAACACGAGGAGAAACAACACGAGGGAGAGACAACACGAGGGAGAGACAACACGAGGAGAGAGAGAGAGAACAGGAGGGGGAGAGAGAAGACGAGGGGGAGAGAGCGAGAGAACACGAGCGAGAGAAAGAGAACACGAGGGAGAGAGAGAAAACACGAGGGAGAGGGAGAGAGAGAGCACGAGAGAGAGAGAGAGAGAGAGAGAGAGAGAGAGAGAGAGAGAGAGAGAGAGAGGGAGAGAGAGGGAGAACACGAAAGATAGAATGAGAACACTAGCGAGAGAGATACAAGCGAGAGAACACTAGCGACAGAGAGAGAGAGAACACGAGCGAGAGAGAGAACACGAGCGAGAGAGAGAACACGAGAGAGAGAGCACGAGAGAGAGAGACACAGAGAGAGAGAGAGAGAGAGACAGAGAGAAAGAGAGAGAGCGAAAAAGAGAGACAACACACGAGAGAGAGAGAAAACACACGAGAGAGAGAACACGAGGGAGAGAGAGAGAGAACACGAGGGAGAGAGAGAGAGAGAACACGAGGGAGAGAGATAGCGCGCGAGAGAGAGCGCGAGAGAGAGAGAGCGCGAGAGAGAGAGCGCAAGAGAGAGAGAGCGCAAGAGAGAGAGAGCGCAAGAGAGAGAGAGCGCAAGAGAGCGCGATAGAGAGAGCGCAAGAGTGAGAGCGCGAGAGTGAGAGCGCGAGAGAGAGTGCGTAAGAGTGAAAACACGAGAGCGAGAGAGAGAGAACACGAGCGAGAGAGCGACAGCAAACACGAGCGAAAGCGTGCGAGAAAGAGCGAGAGCGAACACGAGCGAGAGAGAGAACACGAGCGAGAGAGAGCAAGAGCGAACATGAGCACGAGAGTGAGAGCGTGAGAGAGAGAGAACACGAGCGAGAGAGAGAGCAACAGTGAACACGAGCGAAAGAGAGCGCGAGAGACAGCGCGCGAGAGAGAACACGAGCGAGCGAGAGAGAGCGAGAGAGTGCGTGAGAGAGTTCGAGAGAGAGAGAGCGGGAGAGAGAGGGAGCGGGAGAGAGGGGGAGCGGGAGAGAGCGAGAACACGAGCAAGAGAGAGCAAGAACACAAGCGAGAACATGAGTGAGAGAGAACACGAACGAGTGAGAGAGAGAAAACGTGTGAGAGAGAGAAAACGTGTGAGAGAGAGGAGAGCGAGAACACGAACGAGACAGTGAGAGAACACGAGCGAGACAGTGAGAGAACATGAGCGAGAGAGAGAGAACACGAGCGAGAGAGAGAGAGGGAGAGAGAATACGAGCGCGCGAGAGAGAGAGAATATGAGCGAGAGAGAGAGAGCAAACGTGAGATAGAGAGAGAGCGTGAGAGTGCACAAGAGAGAGAGCGCGAGAGTGCACGAGAAAGAGAGCATGAGAAGAGAGCGCGAGAGAGAACAAGGAGCGAGAGAACATGAGAGAGAGAGTGAGAACATGAGAGAGAATGAGAACACGAGCGAGAGAGAGAGAGAACACACACGTTCTGTCTCTCTCTCTCTCTCGTTCTCTTGTGTTCTGTCTCTCGTCGTGTTTTCTCTCTCTCGCTTGTGTTCTCCCTCTCTCGCGTGTTCTCCCTCTCTCGCGTGTTCTCCTCTCTCGCGTGTTCTCCCTCTCTCGCGTGTTTCTCTCTCTCCCTCGTGTTCTCTCTCTCTCTCTCTCTCTCGTGTTCTCTCTCTCTCGTGTTCTCTCTCTCTCGTGGTTCTCTCCTCTCTCTCGTGTTCTCATTCTATCTTTCGTGTTCTCTCTCTCTCTCGCGTGTTCTCTCTCTCTCTCGCTCTCTCCTTCGTGTTCTCCCTCTCTCCCCATCGTGTTCTCTCTCACTCCCTCGTGTTCTCTCTCTCTCCCTCGTATTCTCTCTCTCGTGTTCTCTCTCCTCTCGTGTTCTCTCTCTCTCGTGTTCTCTCTCTCTCTCTCGTGTTCTCATTCTATCTTTCGTGTTCTCACTCTCTCGTGTGTTCTCTCTTGTGCGTTTTCTCTCTCTCCCCTCTCTCTCTCTCTCCCTCGTGTTCTCTCTGTCCCCCTCGTGTTCTCTTTCTCTCTCACTCCCTCGTGTTCTCTCTCTCTCCCTCGTATTCTCTCTCTCGTGTTCTCTCTCTCTCTCTCTCGTGTTCTCTCTCCTCTCGTGTTCTC